>NC_134462.1:127044372-127352025 GCF_047948215.1 Lycorma delicatula
ATATAGAAAACGTCGTACGGTATCGTGAATCCATTAAAAGTTTAATTTACAAATATAATATGAATAAAAAGATATACAATTATAATTCTATAATTTAATTAAAAACATATTTCAAACTCTTTGTAGTTAATGAAAGAAAAATATATCTCATGGATGATTGCCAGAGGGATAATTGCCAAACAGTTCATCTGTTGATTCTGATTCAACAGAAAAATATTTCATTCGAGTCATTATGAATTTTTTATTATATTTTTTTAATGAATATATTTCGTTTAGTTTCGTTTTATTAAAAATAAAATGTCAATATAGCCTTGAAAAATGTTTTTACGTGTAATATTTATTTAAAGAAAAATTCAATAAAATTTAATATATGAATGCTTAAATTTTCGTTATGTTTATAGTAGGTAAAAACTTATTTAGAAAACATGACTGCAAGAGGAACCGTTTTTCTTCATTAACCGCAGGTTCTACAGTCGTAGTCTTCTCCATTAAGAAAACTTACACTTACACAGAGCAATACGTCTAGCCCACAACTTTTCAATCTGTTCACCGATGCTTCTGGGTGTGAAGGAAAAGCAACTTACATTAATGCCTCTTCCAGCCTATCTAGTTTTGTATCAGAACGCACAATTTTTTTTATTTTTATTGGACATCTTTCTGTGGGAAAGATTATATATACACACAATCTATTTGTCAAGTCGAGCAAAAAGAAATATTTAATGAGAGAAGTTCAGTACGGAATGAAAAAAGAAGCCTGAAGTGATTTAAAGGGAATGTAAATTATTATAAACAAAATAAAATTATTTTAAAAATTAATTCGCGATAAGAGTGTCAAGGACTGACTGAAGGAATACGTTATGATGATCTTGTATTTTCTATATAGATTTCCTAAATACATTTAATTATGTAAAAAAGGATGACTAATTGAAATACTATGACTTTAATTCGTTGTAATAAATAATTCAAAATATTTTAAAATTTATAAATGTACGCAGAATAGATTAATTAACCTATTTCTTTTCCTAGCACAATTAGAGTATTCGTGAATGAATTAATCTGATTTTTTGAGAGAACTAAATTGTTAAAAGGTATTCAATTTGTACTGCCTTTAGAAATTTAAGAAACGTGTTTATCTACAAAAACATTTTTTATATTGCATAATTTAATTTAACAAAAAACAAGAACATATTTAGAGATTACTAAATAATAATAATGTAATTTTAAATTTTCATCGTTACTTTATTAAAATAATATTTATTTATAAGGTTTTCTCGAAATTTTATTTTAAAATATATCCTCGAATAAACTGGATACACTTAAAATAACGTGTTTGAATATTTAAAAAAAGAAATTTAAATACCATTAAAAATAAAACTAATAACATAATTATAACTCAATTACCGTAAAATATACGTATTGTTTTTAAAATTTTGTGAAAATGTTTAGAAATATCAACAGATAAATGTAATTTGAATTCAGTTATTTGAATTCAGTTATAGTGACAGAGAGAGAGAGAGTGAGAGAGCGAGTAAGAGTGAGGGAGAGCGAGAGAGAGTGAGAGAGAGTGAGAGAGAGCGAGAGATAGTGTGAGAGACTGTGAGTGTGAGAGAGAGTGAGAGAGAGAGAGCGAGAGAGAGAGAGCGTGAGAGAGAGAGAGCGAGCAAGCGAGAGAGAGAGTATTTTATAACACTGTCCTTTCGTGTTCCACGCTATTAAATCGATATTACAATATGGAATATGGTTTCATCACCGTAAACTCTTTAAGCTATTTCGGAATCATTCGATGATAACATGAAATTATAAATAATCTTACAAAAAAATTAGTTCTACAAAATAAACCTAAACCTCACGTACTGAAACGGCAATGGGACAAATTAATCGGCATGAAAGAGAGATTTTATGATTGTCTTTTTGGTTAGAAAATAGAAAACGTGAAATTTAGTAAATCATTTAAATTTGAACGCTATCCCTTCTGATGTTATGTCTACGGTTCTGACTTTTTTTTAATTTAATAACTAATACACTATATCCTCATGAACTCAGGAAATCTCACAACTAGATGCAATATATAAATAATCGATTATAATAAAAATTAAGGAAGGCCATGTATAGTTTCCGAGAAAGTTACTGAATTAATTGATAAAGCTTTCAAATTACGGTTCAACAATTTTACAGTCTTACACAATGAAAAAAAAAATAAACAGGATCAAATCGCTTAAAATAAGTGAAATCTAAATTGCACTATTATTTCAGTTGGTCCAAATATTTCCATTTGGATTGACTGATTTGATTAAATAACTTACACCAACCTAAAAAAAAGAGCGTTTGGTACAGTTTTTTTAACCATATTTATTGTATTTAACTTCAGTACTTCAAAATATTCTCACTAAAAACAAATCCAAGTAAAATAAATCAAGATGAATTTAAAAATTATTCATTCAAAATCTCAACTAAATGATCTCATTTGTTATGAGAACTAGGTGAAAATGTAGGTGAAACAAAAGGAGAATACTCTTGCGCAAGAAGACAGACTTTTCGTTATCGACGTCTTCACTATTTTTGCAGTTAGAAACTCATTGATTATAGTACAACTCACTACATACGTTAGATTAACAACTAGACTCTACACTCTAGTATCAAGTTTAAAATTCATTCACCACTGTGATATTGTATAAACGCTTATGAAAAATACACGAATACAAATTCCACATACCTCAACTTGAAGTTAAGTTGTCTGTTTCAGATCTTAAATTGAGCATAACTGAAGAACTATTCAACGAATCTTCATCAAAATTTCAAATACACACATTATATATGTTTATATATTCCTACGCAAGAACTACCGCATGAAAATAAACAAGAACAAAACGAAAGTAATGAAATGTAATAGAAATAACGAAGATGGACCACTGAATGTAAAAATAGGAAGAGAAAAGATTATGGAGGTAAAAGAATTTTGTTATTTGGAAAGGAAAGTTATTTGGATTTTAAAATTACTAAAGATGGACGAAGCAGGAGCGATATAAAATGCCTAATAGCACAGGCGAAACGAGCCTTCAGTAAGAAATATAATTTGTTTACATCAAAAATTAATTTAAACGTCAGAAAAAGATTTTTGAAAGTATATGTTTGGAGCGTAGCTTTATATGGAAGTGAAACTTGGACGACCCGAGTACCTGAGAAGAAAATATTAGAAGCTTTTGAAAGGTGGTGCTACAGGAAAATGTTAAAAAACAGACGGGTGGATAAAGTGACAAATGAAGAGGTGTTGCGGCAAATCGATGAAGAAAGAAACATTTGGAAAAATAAAGTTAAAAGAAGAGACAAACTTATAGGCCACATATTAAGGCATCCTGGAATAGTCGCTTTAATATTGGGACAGGTAGAAGGAAAAAATTGTATAGGCAGACAAAGTTTGGAATATGAAAAACGAATTTCAGCTACCCCGATGAAATGAGGAATTACTGAAATTTTTAGGATGTTAAGGTGCAGAATTAGTTACCTCTTATGATTTTTTATCTGAAAAATGGAATAAAATAGGTCCCAGAACCGTATCTAGAGTAGTTCTTGAGAAATTTTGGATGAAAACTAATAAATTAGGGTAAAAACCCTTGATTTTATGTTTGACGTATAACATTGTTAGATAGATAATAAACAATTAAAACGTTTAAACAGAAATTCATTTTCTTAACAAAAGGATATAAGACAAGTTGAACAAACAAAGTAAAGTTAGAAAAATTTGAATTTTATTTAGAAGTTCAAGTCACTTATTTTTACACGGATTTAAGTACTAGATCGTGGATACCGGTGTTCTTTGGTGGTTGGGTTTCAATTAACCGCACTTCTCAGGTATGGTGGAACTGACACTGTACAAGACTACACTTTATTTACACTCGTACATATCATCCTAATTCATCCTCAAAGTTTTATCTGAAAGGTAATTACCGGAGACTAAACAGGAAAAATAAACAATTATATTTATAGACAGTACACTAGACTAAATTGCATTATACGTACCAGTTTATAATAAATGTTCAAAAATGAGCTCACCATTTTCAACACATTTCTTGGCACGAAAAACTAATTTTTTATCCTTTACGAGTATAACCACATACGTATTTAAAATTGTTAATTATGTGATTTAATGATTCTCAATATCATTATTAATAAGGTATAAACTATATCAGCTTCACTAATTATTCTTATATAATGAATTATTTGACAAGGAAACTGGCCCTTCCCACAAATCGGTTCGAAGGGAGAATAGACACGCCCAATCTTAAAAGTTATTGTAATATTCATGCACACGTAATACCCAACGCATGATGATAACATTAGAATGAAAAAAGATGTAGATAATGAGTAGATAAACGGACACAGATTCACAATAATTATGAAATAAGTAGAATTGAATGGGTTTATATCTCACCTACCAGTTATACTAGTAGATTACTTTACCGAAGTAATCGGTAAAGTAAAATTTCGGTCTGTTAATTTGAATCATAAAGTAATAAAGTTTCAAGATGAATATATTGAAATTAATTAAATTTTACAATTTATGACTTTTCTAAAATTAAATGGTTCATAAAATGTTATCCGTTTTAATGTTATCCGTTTTATTTAACCTGCTGAATATATGAAAGTATCATTGGATAGTAGCAGTAGTAGTAGCAGTAGTAGTAGTAGTAGCAGCAGTAGCAGCAGTAGTAGCAGTAGCAGCAGCAGCAGCAGCAGCAGCAGCAGCAGCAGTAGTAGTAGTAGTAGTAGTAGTAGTAGTAGTGCGTCCAAACAGTTAAAAGCTTCGAATACTCGACCAGCTTGTTTAAGATAACTTCAAGGTCACGCGATCTGGTCCAATGGATATTTTTCTTTTGGGGTTTTATAAAGGATCTTTTGTATATACCTCCGCTATCTACTAATCATTTCGTTTTCCGCTATCTACTCTTTCGGTTTTCCACATTAGGAATATATTTTTTTTGATTTTGTATTGTTTTTTTAGAGGAAATTCTCTGCAAATACTATACACTCTAGTAATTTAAAATTACTTTTAATATTTAATTTGGTGGTAATACAACGCTTCTGTTATAATTTGTTTTCATTATAGGACACATTTATTCATATTATTAAAATTCTAAAGAACGCTTAATAACAGTTACTTATACATTTAAAATCTGTCATTTCATTTTTATTAAATACTTCTACCATTATACTTAAATTAACCGATATGTGTTTCATCTATTAAAATGTTCCGTTATAAAAAAAAAATTAAACTGCATATTTTGGTATATTTTTCAAGTATTTTTGCATAAGTGATCACAAAATATATTTAGTAAATATATTAAGTAAAAAACATTTAAATATATATTTAATCCTTTCTTTAAGCATTATTCAAGTACAATTTAATATATTAAATAAATTTATCAGGATAATAACTTATCGCTTTTCATAGAACAATTTGTTACTAAAGATACAGCAGTAACTCATGTGACATTTAAACGTGACAAATGGAAAGTTACTAGCCAGTCCTGTTCTTCTTACTGTCCTGTAAATCACCATTTCCCTTTTCTCAACATCTGTACACTTTTAGCCAGGCAAACATGATATCGCGGTTCCACAGCATTTCTTTCTTCCTGTGATAAATCGTGTACCACTGCACAACATCTTAACGTTACAAGGAAAGATATTTCACGTTTTTAGAGCGTTTTATTTTCGTTCTGGTATTTTAATACTTATATAAGTGAAATTCTAAAACACACATGTTTTTTTTTTCAAAAATAATAAAATAAAAAATTCATTAATTTTTCCTTTGATGACCAATTTTATATGAACAACATATTATTAATATGATCTGTTATCACAAGCAGTAGTATTAATAGATTTTTTTAAAGAAATTTATAATCGAATAAACAGCAAAAAATGATATTTTCTTAAGATAAAATGACAATAATATTCTAAAAAAGTTAGTTTTGAAAAAATTTCTATGCATATAGATTTCATAAAACGGATATTTATGTTAAAATTAAAAATAATTTCAGTAAAAAAACAATATTATGAATCTACTAAAATAAATCAAAATATTTTTTAACTATTTACTATTCTAAGAAATATTAGATTAGAAAAGAGTTTTAAATTCCATCTACGAATTTTTTGAAAAGATGATAGGAAATAAATGAAATCATTAATGCGTACTTTGCAATAAATTTACATAAAAACATTTCAACAAGTTGGTCTTAATAATGTAAAATAATTTAAACAAATATTGTGCCGGTTACAATCTCATAAATAATACATAATAATATTGTTTCTCTTATTTATAATAAAAAATAAAAAAGGGGACGAAGATCAATATAAACAAATTTTTAGTGAGATAAAGATTTTTTTTTGTCTTCAGTCATTTGACTGGTTTGATGCAGCTCTCCAAGATTCCCTATCTAGTGCTAGTCGTTTCATTTCAGCCCTCTACATCCTACATCCCTAACAATTTGTTTTACATATTCCAAACGTGGCCTACCTACACAATTTTTTCCTTCTACCTGTCCTTCCAATATCAAAGCGACTATTCCAGGATGCCTTAGTATGTGGCCTATAAGTCTGTCTCTTCTTTTAACTATAGGAAGAGAAAAGTCAATAGTTTCCCTAGGCTCGGGAGTTACAACAAAAAACTATCCTGTCCTATGAGTGGAGTTGTAGAGCAAAGTAAGGTTATAAAAAATATTACACAAAACTTCCAAGATAAAATCAGCACTAGTCAGAAAAGCTTTCTCTGTGAGTAAGGATTTTTATAATACAGCTACTGGTAAAGACTGAAACATCTTCTTTTTTTTTAACCTCCAGGACTACCGTAAGATATTGCTTCAGAGGATGAGATGAATGACAATATTTGTAGCGTGTGAAAATGCCATGCCCGACCGGAATTCGAAACCGGGACTTCTGGATGAAAGGCCGAGACGCTACCACTCGTGCCACGAAGGCCGGCAAAGAGTGATGCTTGGAAAGGTCGAATATCACCAAATTACAATCGGTTCAACGAATAAATTATATTTTGTCGTACTGCCTTATTGAAGGCAAATGGTGACAACTTCACTGTTTAACTTGTCCTAGTAAGACAGACATGGTATCCTTGTTATTCTAGAGACTGTCTGTATTATTTTTAAGATTTTTGTTCCCGACGTCAGGTCGCCTATACCGTTATCGTTATGAGAATATTGTAAAAAACTTTTATTAATGTTAAAGAAACACCTTTTACATTATTAATATTCAGCACAGTACTATTGCTAATATTTTCTGAACATAATAAATTTTAATCTTAAAAAACCGTTGCCGTTTAAACCCTACTTAAACTAAATAGATACGATTTTAAAAATTCAGATATTATGGAGAAAACATGAATATATTTTACGTTTATACATTGCTGTTATTACAAGAGGGACTAATTTTATTAACTCCCGCTTTGTATTTACCACGAGGATATTGTGTATTTTATGCCGATGTACGTGGGAAATGTAAATCCACTATTATAAATTACGGTTAATGGAAACTTATTCTATAGTAATTGAACTTTAGTATCTTAGAAATAAAGTAATAAAATCATTTTACGTATAAATATATTCTACGTATAAATATAAACTTATGTATTTTTTTCGAAATTATACGGAAAACATAATAAAAATTAATTGAAAAATTCTACAGCTACTTTACTAGAAAAAAATTAAATTCAAGTATACAGAATTTTCAATATTTCATTTTAGTCTAAAAACATTCTATTTTATAAGAGGTAAAATGAAAAAAAAAATACTATTTATTACTACTATGGTTTTATAGACCATATGTGTTTATTAGTATTATTTAATAGAAAATAAATAAAAGGAGGTACTGAAAAGAATATGTACTATGAACAGCAATAATGAGTGAAACCAATAAAAACTGACTATAAAAACAAATATTATATTTCAGTACGCAGTAATATTTTGTTTATATATAAGCAACCCTACAAAGTTGAATATTAAAGAAATTGAATAAGTATAAAAAAAAGGTCAACAAAGTTATTATAAATTTTAGTATTAGTCATTAATTTTTATTCAATAAACTAAAAATAAAAAGTATTAAAAATTCAAAAAATCTTTATTTTCTTTACTTTTTTCTGTCCCCTTACCCACAAAATCACTTCTCAAGAAAATGTTTTGATTTTTCTATGTTTACCGTGTTAAATAGAAAAAACTAAAAAAAAAAAATCCATTGAAAAATTTATCACCAAATAAAAAGTTACCTCAAATTTATTTTTTGGGGGTGGGGTGAATTATTATGAAATTATACTGTAATATCATTATTAAAAGTTTTAAATACTCCAAAAAAAGTTTTTCAAAATTCAAAAAATTTATATTTTTAAATATTCATCGGTTCCCCTACTCCTAATATTCCCGCAATTTTTTTTTTTTGTCGTTTGCACTTTTATTATGCCTAAGATATAAAAAAAGATCAGTTTAAATATATGCAATAAAAAAAGATGGTTTTAAATGGTTAGATAAGCATGTACGTATCATGTATTGATCTTAATATAAAGTGGGGTTATATTTGGAGAATATTACCCCAAGTTTTTACCGACATATAATGTCGCTGTGCCACATTTCATAAAAATTATTTTGTTTTTTGAAACCCTGTATTTTTTTTTATTTGTTGGTAACAAATGAAGATAACTTGATTTTCGATGAATGTAATCTTCACGTGTGTATCTAAAAAACTAATTTCTAAATTTTCTTAAATTCGAGGGGTGAAAAAAAAATCTTTGAACAACGATTACAAATTTCCCCCAATTCCGAATATTCTAAATGACATATTCACTAGATATGGGCTAACAAATACTCTTCAGATAAATATCTAAAAAATATTTCGGGGTGGTTCAACCAAATAGTTACTGTATGTGCGTCGTAACTGGCTGCACATGTCTCCGGTTACTTCACTAAAAAAAAAAAAATTTTTTTAAATTTCGTCGGGAAACGAAAGTAACCATATAGCACAGTCAAAGCCGTGACGGGAATGCTTGTGCTTGTGCTTGTGTGTGTATGTGTGTATGTACGTGTGTGTGTGTGTATATATATATATATATATATACATAGGCGCTCGCATGTGT
The DNA here is from genome assembly GCF_047948215.1 of Lycorma delicatula. Lineage (NCBI taxonomy): Eukaryota > Metazoa > Arthropoda > Insecta > Hemiptera > Fulgoridae > Lycorma > Lycorma delicatula. The sequence goes on from NC_134462.1 coordinate 127,053,500, forward strand.
GTGTAAGTACGAGATAATATTCGTACTTACGTACGAGTGCTGGTGTGTATTGACTTATGAGGTTTGCGTGTATTTGCTTAGTAACATTTGACTGGATAAAACGGTTTTGATGAAATTTGGCATAGAGACTCATATATATGGGGCAATTGGTTAGTAAAAGTTTGGGGTCAATATTTCAAGGGGATGGAACTATCTTTTTATCTATATTTTTTAACCGTACTTTTTTTATTTTCTATGCATAGTATTAAAGTGGCATCCCAAAAAATACTTTGGGTCAATATTAGGGATGATAAATCCAAAAAAATTTTAAAAAAGAAATTAATTTTTTTCATTTTTTTTAAAACTTTTATGTATCATTATTTTTTCACTATATACGAATAAATAATTATTGTGTATAATCTCTATCTCAATCCATAAGCCTTACCCTCCTTTTATGTACGCTTCTACTGCAGTTGTCAAAATTCCATTTTCTAACCAAATATCCTAACCAGTTCCGTTTGGTATCAAGTTAAAATAAAATGAAAAAGAAAACTTATTTACTTTTAATACATTTAAGTGATGAAATTAATTTAATTTTATGAAATAAAGATTTTTAAAAAATCGACCAAGATATAAAGGAACTAGTGTAAACTATAATACAGCTTTACATCATTGCTTTGACTTTATTGTTACCAAGGGATATCAGAAATTCTTGTATTATAAAGGTTTAATAATTAATTATTTAAGTGTAGGAAGTTGTGTGTTTAATAATGATGTAACGTAAATCTGTGAAAGAGATCGAATATTAAACAGTGTATTTTAAATGAGGATACATTATATCGGGTCAAAATGGAGAGAGAAATGATAATACTTAACACCTTTTTATTAAAATTTAAATGGGTATCACGTACAGAACACCGATGTGAGAGTAATTAACAACGTTTATGAACTGTTTAATATCAAGTCTAAGTATTCAGAAGTAACATAATTATTTTTTTTTAGAAAATTACATTACGAATGGGAATTACTGTTTACGAATATATGCTCTCTCTTTTTCCCTGCTTAGCCTCCGGTAACTACCGTTTAGATAATTCGTTTAGAGGATGAATGAGGATGATATGTATGAGTGTAAATGAAGTGTAGTCTTGTACATTCTCAGTTCGACCGTTCCTGAGATGTGTGGTTAATTGAAACCCAACCACCACAGAACACCGGTATCCACGATCTAGTATTCAAATCCGTGTAAAAATAACTGGCTTTACTAGGACTTGGACGTTGTAACTCTTGACTTTCCAAATCAGCTGATTTGGGAAGACGCGTTAACCACTAGACCAACCCGATGGGTTTACGAATATATGCTATTAGTTTTTTTCGGACTATAAATTATTAGTACCGTAGAGTTAATAATCTACTTGATAGAGTATAAAATACATTAATGGACAATAATTTAAAACATTTTCCTTCTGATAGCAGTACCTGAAATCTTAATCATTCTGAACAAGCAAAAATCTCATCGAAAAATATTCAACGAAAATTACAAAAAAGTAATTAAATGAATATAATTATATTCTTCTGTATTGATGCAATTTATTTAATGTTTATTAATATATTTAAATAAATATATCTGTGTATTACAGATGTTAAAGCCTTAATGTGATGTTGGGCCTTAATTGACTGGCTGGTCAGCCATGAATACTTCTAGGTTCACACAGCAGCGCGGTAGGAATCGTTTCCCTTAGGTAAACTACAGGAATAAACTACAGATGTTGGTATGCTCAAGGAACTCCCACACGGTCCGACAATGCGGCTCTCGCCACATGTGATTGGCCAATTTTCCCCTTAATCTCTAAGTTCCAGGGTGGCCGGGTTTCTGGTTCCTCCAAGAGCCGGGCAGTGAAACATCAGGTGTTAATTTAACTGGATCTCCCCCTAGATGCACAGCTCATCAGCTGCCAGGCGGAATCGAAAGAGATATTAGTTTAAATTAACATGGTTGGGTGAGCACCTGGGCGCACGCGTTGCCCTTTAAAACGAGCTCGAGGCATACCATCCCCCCAGATCATGTATAAACTTATACAAGGATCTTCCCATAATCGTGGTGTCCCATTCCAACTGCCATGCTTCCGTCGCGACGCGCTGTAGCCTCTTTCGCAGGCGGGAGATGTGCAACTGAACGGAATTTAAATCCGGTGCATTGTGATCAACGTTCCGCTACGGTACTGGCCCGGCTCGAAACCGCTTCCTAGATACCTAGGCCTCCCGGCCTCTTCGCAATCTCCACATGACTGCCCGAACTTTCACCGCTAAAACGATTAGGAGAGCCTTTCCCAATACGGTGATAACCTCGTAAGAGGTTGTTTTAAAAACACCACTGCATACAATTACGGCTCTGCGATAAGCACATATTAAATTTTGAAGAACAGCTCTACTCATATCCAACTTACGCGCCCAAACGGGCGCCGCGAATGAGGTCATGCTTTCAAAGACACCTCGGTACACCATGTACATTTGTGGACGCGTTTCGGAACCATTCCATTGTCAAAACTTATTGTAAAAAAAAAAAAAAACAGAGTTTAGTAATTACGCAGTTGTAATTGGAAAAGATTAGGAATATCTTTGGACTTGATCAAGATAACGTCTGGAATACAGAATGATAATTATTTATGTATACCACTTTAGTATGACACGATCATTGTTTACAGTCTACCATTTTGTTTTCAACAAATTGTCAGATACAGTTCTTTACATTTTTGTTACAGTTACCTGTAACGTGGATGTAGATGATTTGTAAAACATAATTTTAATATAATATATATTTCAAATCACTGAAAATTGTGATTCCTTTGAATCTATTGATACCGTCATCAAGAAATCGATTGTAATATGCCATTATAGAACTCAAGAGATAAAGTGTCATAAATATGATTATTTAAAGTAATCGGGAAAATTTATCCAAGAGCAAAAATATTGTTCATATCGATCATAATGGCAAAAGCTACGTATATTTAATTATTAATAAATGACATCAAAAACGGTTTAAACAAAAAATAAAAATTCAATCAGATTGTTTTTTAAACGTTAAGCGTACTCACATATTGTCTTCAAAATTACTCTTTATCATCTTAACTAATAATATAACGTAATTAATAGTCAATATTACATAGTTAGATATACTTTACACGTCTTCGAAACCGTTAAGGCTTCTCTGTGTATATGTGTGTAAAACCGTTAATGGAATTATATTAGAACAAAGAAACTTAGTTTATCAACTTTGGATAAAATTAACTTTTAACTATTGTTAATTACATGATGGAATTCTACTGATAACTTTTAAATTACATAGTTTTATCAAAATTAATTATATTTTTCAATCATTTTATAAAAAATTGGAATTCATAAAATTAATTTCGTAATAAAACTTATTTTTTATTACAAATTTTTTTTTAAATTTGTATAATTGCTAAAATTTATGTTGCAATATGTTAAAGGTGTAAATAGGTTTTTAATATATGCAGTTTTACTGTGAAATAAAACAGTTTTAATTTGGTTAAATTGAAATAAGAAAGAACGATCGAATTGCATAGAGCAGTGGTTCCCAAACTTTTCCGAGTCACGGCGCCCTTTTTCAATTAAAATTTTTGCATGACGTCCTACCCTAAGCAAAAATATAGCTACTCGTAAGAAATAAATTAACTAGTATATCTTCATTACTTTTTTTTTTTTTACTTTATTAACATTAAATTAATAATTAATTATAAATGTCTTCGTTCAATTAATTATGAAGCTTTTACAATATATCGCGGCGCCCCTTTGAAGAGGACGCGATTCCCCGGAGCGCCACGGCGCACAGTTTGGGAATCACTGCTATAGACTTTGAAAACTTTCTTTAATGAAGAAAAAATAAAACTTAAATGAAAATTACCTACATACGTTCATTTATTTCAAAAGCTAATATCACATCACTGTTTATTAGGCAATCGCGCGCACATGTTTTGAGATATATATATATATATATATAACTTATCTAGGTTGATGTACAAGAATATTATTACATCAACCTAGATATATTCTTTTTTTACGTTCAGCACAATACGTTTGACTAAAACACAAAAAGCTTCCCCAAGGGAATAGCATGTAAGTTACTTCTTACCGGAATGAAGTACTAAAGCACACGAGACACGCATCAAAGACTAAACATCTACTTTATATAGTCAATCAGAGTAAAATAGAATGAGCTAAGGAACTTTAAGCTTTATAGCCCTACGAGGGATAATAAGGTGGGTTTATAAAAAATTATGAGGAAATGAAAGGGATTACGTGAGACAGTAATATACAAACGTTCACAAATTACTAAATTTAAAAATATAAACCATAACTAACGGTACACTGAGAAAATCTATAATTTAAAAATATATTTTTTTATACACATATTAGAAAAAACGACAAATGGTGTTCAAGTTTTTTTTTTTTAAATTTCGGCGCAGTATAAACTAAATCCTAATTAAACATTAAAACAAAAATTTAATTAATTTATTTTTTATAATGTTAGGTTTTACATAGGCTACATAAATTTGATTTCGACGTTTAATTTTATTTTATCAGGCTGTCTATTTGCAACGAGGTTTCTCCAAAATAAAAAAAAATTAAGAATAAATTATAGATATTTACAAACATAAATTACTTTTTTAATCAAAATTATAGGTTTAAAATTTAAATTACCTTTTAAACTTCAATTTGGTACTTCGCCCATACCGTGATAAAAAAAACATTTCTCGTCATTTATCTTAGTTGTCTATAATATTAAAATGTTTAAAAGCACGGAATTAATAATAATTTTATTTTTATCAGTGTAGGATTAGGGATTAGTAGGATTAGTTTCATTCATTAAAAAAATATTTGATATAAAATTTATTATAATTAATGACAAACAAGATTTAAAAATTTAATTAAATGTTAATACCTACATATCCAGTATTAATCATTCTCGTCATTATTATATTGTATTGATAGTATGACTATAAATTTGTCAAAATTATCAATTTAGTAAAAATAGTTTAAAACAAATTAATTTATAATCTTCTATAAAGAAAACTCAAATTGTATTTAACAACAAAATTTTTTACTCAAATATTCAAAATAAATTTACGAGAGTTAAATTCCTTATAAGTGGATGGATTCCAGTTCCTGTCAGGACATGGATGTTACCGGGACTATCTGTACAGAATGGGCAGGTGCCATACAAGTGGCTGTCATGATTTCAGCGGACTGGATACAGCAGAGCATGTGGTGTTCTTTTGCCCTAGATGGCGCGACTTAAAAGTAGTGCTCGAGGATCAGAGTGTGGCCAACAATATAATCGAGGTGATGCTCATCAGTAGCGACAAATGGGAATGTAACCCGACTACGATCACATCAGTGACAGGAGAGAAGGCCGATGAGGAGAGGCGACGACAGGCTGAGCGGATACGGATCGACAGAGACATAGATGTCGATGACGGCTGATCAAGGGGGGGGCAGCTTCTGGGGGTCGGCGGCGGGAGCTCCTCGAATCTTCGCTCGTCGATCGCCCCCTCGGGATGCCTTCTGGTCATCCAGATTCGGAGAGTAAAGCGCCTGGGTGTACATAACACATGGCTTAGATCCGGCCCTGTGTCATAAAAGGAAGGTTTTTTAGGGGGTGAGAGCCCCGCACTGCCGTTAGTGTAGGCCTGACGGCGGTTGGCAGAGTTTTTTCCTCATTCTATGGAAACCAAAAAAAAAGAAGAAAAGCGGATGCTAGATTGATCACACGTTTATTTATTTAAACGAGGATTATAAAATTAATGAAATGATAAATAAAAGAAGTTTTGATTTTCCCGGGAATCAAACTTTGCAGATAGCATGCGTTCATTCAAACAGCCGGTTAATTTATGTCTTGTATTTATTAAAACTACTGAAAAAATATTTATTTTTTTATAAATTGTCAATAAAATGGTCACATGAGCAAAAATAATTATAAATCTACCGTAAATGAATACCGGATCGTGGATACCGGTGTTCTTTGGTGGATGGGTTTCAATTAAATTAACCACACGTCTCAGGAGTGGTCGACCTGAATGTTCAAGACTAAAAATTTACCGATACAGTTACCTTACACTGATAAGTTGCTAATGACTTTAATTGTTGATTCGACTATAAATAAAAATTATTAAAAAAAATTCTAAATGTTCATATTCTTCGATACTTAAAACGTCCATAATTTCATTACTTTTTTTTATTAACACATTTTAAAGATAATTTGATTGCCGCCATTTACAACACAATGCTTTCTCGATAAGTTATTAGTTAAAATTACTATTGCCAGGAAATAGGCATACTTGTATCAAACACCGAAATATATAAGGATTTAAGTCTTCACAATAAAGATGATACGACTCAGCATTTTTTTTTTTTATAACGGTTTTATAACATTAATCAATTTGTAAAGTTAAGTAAAAGCTCTGAAAAATTTTGTTTATACTACGTCTTTTTAATTCTTTCTTTGGTTTTGTTTACTATAATAATAAGTGTACTTAAAAATTTGTTTACCAAACCTTTTATAGTTAGAGAAGGAATTACACAATTATCTTGATAAGGAATTTTTTTTTGAGATGACGGGCATGGCTTTGGTCATTTTACCCTATGAAAATGAAAATTTTTAGCGTATGAAAAAATTCCATGCCTAACCAGGATTCAAATTTATTTTAGATTTTGAGATTTGTTATAAATATTAGAAATGAAAATACAAATAGAAATTATTTAAAGTTGTAACTTGAACTGATCTGATGAGATGTATTTTTTCCAGAAGAAAAATTTATTACCCCATATGAGGGACAACCAAGTATATCCGATTACTACATCTTTTATTTTTCATAATTTGAAAGACTTCGCTTATGTTAAAATTTGTCGATTGTTAATTAATGTGACTTTTAAGTACGGTTTTAGACGCAACACCGGAACAGAATATCAAGTGTTGCTTACTAATACATTCGTTGTTTATTATACGATCTTTCTATCTCCCTCAATTTATTTTCCGCCCCTGTTCCATCTCTCCTCGTTCCGTTTCCCACGCCATATTCATCTTGAACTTCTCCTCCTTTCTTTTTTATACATTTCCACCTCCCTTTACTTTCCCTCTACTTCATTAAATTTAACATCTTTTGCGCATTTTAAAATATAGGTCCCACATATAACCGTTAGAACTCTACAGCGAGTGGGTGGTCTTACAAAAAGCACTGCATAATCACAATATTTTATCTTCATATTTCATTTACTCTGGTAAAAATATTTAAATGAAACTAGAGTATTATACTTTAAAAAAAAGTCGAAAATTAAAAGATTGCTTTGCAGGAAAAAATGGAGAAAATATGAGGAATGGTAAATTTATTATTTAGGTTAGACAAAGTCTAACCTTTGTTGACGGGTGAAAGGGCAAGATTCCTAGCGGTACTAATTTCTTATCTAATAGAAATCGAGTTCACTCGGTACCCTCGGAAAAGAATCTCAGGAAGCTTTTTCGCCGATACTTCAACGTTCGTTAATCGGTGATATATCTGAAAGCGAAACTAATGTTGAAATTACTGATTCTCCACTAACCCGTGCCGTAGCAAACAATGCCAGTACTGTGCGCTCCAAAGTCACGAAATCCAAAAAAACTCTACAAGTTGGTTTAAAAAACGAACATAATATTTTTCTGTGTAATGCTTTATTTACAAACGATACTTTATAAACAATCAAACTATAAATAAATTGTACGGTGCAATAATGACATGAAAGGGAGGCATCCACGGATACATTCCAAGACAGTATAAATTTAAGCTAAGTACAGTAAAGTACAATAAAAAAATAGGGAATAAAAATATAAAAAAACAATTCGTTAATTAACTATTAAGAACAAAAACGATAAATGGTGACATAGCAAAGATTTTGAGAACAATAAAATTAAATCGTTAAGAAAACAGAACAAGCGTTTGAGTATAAAAAAAATTGCACAAGTAATAAAGAAAAAGTGGATAAAATTATAATGGTTTTTAACTGGGGTTAAAATAAATCTGTTTACGTCAATATATCTGCGTAATGGTAAGAGTGTTTACAGAAGCCTTGGAAAATAATTATAGAATAATGTGTATAGCATTATAAATTTAAATAAATTCTTCTCGTATTATTATATCGAGACAGAAATAACATAGAATCACTTTCTTTATAAAAGCGTATACTATAAATTACGTAATACAATGAAATATGGAAATATACCGCTACTAAAAAACATTATAACATCTTCAACACAGATAAAACATAGATTTTAGCCACAATTCTCAGTTTTATTACATGACTGAAATGAATATTTTTTTAATAATCTAAAAGGGAATAATATAATAAACTTTAGAAAAATTAAAAAATAAAATCTTAGGAGTTATAACTTTTAAAAGAGTGTAGTTCACCATCGAAGAAAAGTGTTAATCTCAACATAGTATATCAATATTCATTTATTTTTGAACACGTATTTTTCATATAAGTAAAATGTTATTTCAAACTTCTCTATAAAAAATTCTTCGAATTCATGAAAAATTAAGAACAATTTCCTTCTTTGAATTATCTTCGTCATTAATTTTTTGAGTATTATTATATACGGGTTTTACGTAAACAAATTTTTAAAGATCTTCATTCTCATTAAAAATCTTAATTTTCATTTGTCTTATTCGTAAAATACACATAAATTAACGCTTTTTAAAACCTCTTGTTAAGTTTTGTTACAATTATTTCAAAACGATTTATTATTCTGTTTATAGATTCAAAATTCTTGATCAAAAAACAATTTTTGTAGTGAAACTAAAATAAATATTTCAATAAGAGTTACCGATATTTTTTTGCGTTATATTGTTGAACCTTGTATTCAGCAACAACTCCTTTATTTATTTTATTTCGTTTCTGTTGTTCACAATAAAATAAAACTTCGTCAGTTGTAATTATAATGAAGCTGCAGTAAAAGGTTTAAAATAGATGACAACAAAGTTGTAATACTTTTCTGGCTTTTTTATTGCATGTGGAAAAAATGATATATGAAAGAAGTTAGCTAAGATTTATTATGAAGAACCTAGTTTATGAAGAACTTTTGTTGTAAAATATCATACCTTCAAACAACTAAAAAAAATTAAAAATTCCAAAAAAAAAACTATATTTTTAAAACTTTATTTTTTCTGCTTTCTTAGCTCTAAAATCACCTTGTTTAAATTGTTTTTTTCTACGTTTATTATTACATGGAAGAACATAAAATATAATTCCACTAAAAAATGTAAAACCTAAGATTTAAAACAAAAAGTTACCAATGATTTATTTTTGGGGGTGGGAATGAATTATGATGTAATTTTATTATTACTACTATTAAAAGTCTATTATATTAACATTTTAATAATTTAATAATATTAAATGTTTAAATAAACCAAGAAAAAAAATCTTGTTTTTCTAAATCAAAAATCATATTTGGACAATACATAGTGACATAGGGACTTCCTTGTACCCCTATTAAATTGCATATACACATTTTTTGCTGCACTTCATTTAAACTTATTTCATTCGAAAGTGGGATAAGATCCTCCACTTCTTTAATACAGTGACATGCTGAAATATTAACTTTTATTAACATCAAATATTTATACAATTATTAATTCAACAATCTTACATGAAATATTAGGATAGTCCCTTTATTACTCGAATAACTAGATCAGTAACTATCTTCGTGAGGTGCTGATTAACAAAAGTTTCAGATTTCTGGTGTGTCGTTTAAATAAAAGTTAATAATAATGAAACTATTCCGTTTAGTGAACTCCTGGATACCGGTTAGAAATGTTAATTTCGAACTTACGGTGTAAAATATACAGTTTTTATTATTGAATTATTTGGGAATAATCAAAAATGAAAAAGAAACAATCATACAGGAAAGATAACATGAAGAAATATATCTCAAAAAAAAAACGACAAGAGGAAAATATAAAGAGGAAAAAATGTTAAAATCAAAGAAACATTAAGAGATGATAAATATAAAAAGGAAGAAAATGTAGCAAACAGAAAAAAAATAACCAGGCAGAAGATATTCCAAACATAGAAAGAATAAAAACATTAAGATCAAGGAAAGAATAAAAATATTAAATGAAGATGATGAACATAAAAAGAGAGAAAAAATTTAAAAACTAGAGAAAGTATATACAAATTAAGATCAAAAGAATTATATCATACCAAACAGCGATTAAATGATGGTAAAAAAGAGCAAATAAACGGAATGATGATCAACTCCGACTTAAGGAGAAATATTGCCCGACAATATCAAAGGAGTAATGAACGAAAAGATAAGAATTTTTTGCAATTTATTAAAGATCGGGCATGTATAGGTTATTCTTATGAGGGTCGATTTTTCAGTTATTCTGTAGTTAACTTTAAGTTAAAGTAGAAAATCCAAAAATAATACGATTCTAAATCATATGTAATAATGTCTATTAAATTTGCATATACACATTTTTACAGTAATATAAAATTTTATTTCACAATAACGTCGGATTTTTTTAATTTTTATTTTTTATTTTATTATTGAATTATTATTTCTTGTAAAACTCTCCATACAATCACACATCAATAATTATCAATAAATTAAAAAAAAGAAAAGGAAATGAAGTCTGATTCGAATACATTTGCTTTTCTCTTACAAGATCCAAATATTTTATTAATTAAAATTTCATTTGGCAATAACTCCGGAACCGATCAATATAAGTACCACTATCATGTATCGTTGAAAAACTCTCAACGAGAGCTTATTTCTGCAGTTAATAAAAATACCAAAGTTTTTTTTTGGATTTTGGACGCTTTTGGTTCATTCGATTGCAACTAGAAGGGGAGGTGCAAAACTATATATTACAACAAATTTTAACATTCTACGACTAATCGTTTTTTAATTATTCAAGACAGATACATTCGTACGTACGTATGTACAGACGTCACACCGAAACTAATCAATATGGATTTACGAATGGTCAAAATGGATAATTCCGTTGAAATCTGAAAACCGAAACTTTTTGCGATCGCAATACTTCCTTCACTCGTACAAGAAAGTAAAAATAGATTTTTTAAACTTTTCGATACTCTCACCCCCCAAAGTTTTTTTTGGGTAAATTGCACTACTAATTTGTTTAGGGAGACAAAAAGAAATTCGTTAAAAAATAAACATTAAACAAAAAGACAGCTTTTTTCAATTTTTTAGAAAGAGAGTTAATTTAATCATTTATCCGTTAATTTAATCAAAAGTTATTAAGCTTTAAACACGCGTACATTACTCCCGTTTTTTTTTTGGGGGGGGGGGTCCCTGGGTCATGAAACTTTGAAAGATAACAAACTACTTATACTTCATCGTTCGACATTTTACCATACTTACATACTGGCGGCAAAGTTCGTGAGCTATGATGCCAATAAAGCAAAAATAAAGTGATTATTCTATTTTTAGAAACAAGCTTACAGTTTGAGAAATGCCTGAATGTATATAGTTGTAAGCTTGTTTCTAAACTATATACATTCAGCCATTTCTCAAACCTAACTATTTTGGAAATCTACCTGAAAAATTCTTCTAAAAGAAATCTCCTTTAAAAGCAATCCTTAGAACATTATAAAATATATTTTGTAACCATTAACTATATCAATTTTTACTTAAGAAAAAAAGTAAGCAAGATGATTCAGAAAATGAAACTGACCGTACTAATACATACATCATAAACTTGAAAAAAATTCTAGAATACCAAAAAATCTAAGTAGAAAAAAACTATTTTTTCGGAATTTTTTACATAATTAATGGTTTGAAAGGTTTTAGATTATTTCAGGACAGCTTAACGTTAAAGAGTATAAAATATCTGGAATTTAGAAGGACCCAAGAGTACCCGATTACTTTATGTTACCGAGCTCAAACCTTTAAACACATTCTAACAATCTATTTATCGTCTGTTTAGCTTCAATAAAAACCGATTGTAAAAAACTTGTAAATTCTTTACAAGTTTTGTTACTAAATATTTAAAATTGTTGCACTATGAACCAATACCGAATTTCATGTTTTACGTCGGGTATCGTAAAAACTATTTTATCATATTTCCCAGCTCAAATTACATGAGACCACCAATATTACTCTTTAATTTGGATCCCAAAAATTAGTAGGACTTCTTTTTATTAGAAGAGATGAAATCCGGGCGAAATTTTTTTCTATTCGCAACTCAAAAACAAGCGTTTTCAAACCTATGTTTATATGAACCTTTTTCATTATTTTTGCCAGTAGAACTTGTCCGAAAAGTTTATAGGTTTGTTCGTGGGACAACGATCGGATAGTAAACATATTTTATTAAAAATTAATAAAAAAATGTATACAAATCTATCCATGCAATTAATTGAACGCTAATGCATTGTACAGAATTTCGGTTCTCTAAATGAATGTAGAGGATTTAAAGGTTAAGAAATATTCATTTTCACAAACACGTATTTGAAAAGAACGATGAAAGAACTTACGTCCTACAGCTTTTCTTACGATTTTATTAGAACAGAGTAAAAAATTGTATTAGTTAAATTATGAACTAAACACATAGAATATTGAATATTCTATGTCATGCCTGAATATTCTCTTTTATTTAAAACTAATAAGCTATTTAACAATACACTAAAACAATTCATTAATCGATAAAGAAGATTACTGGGTGACAGGATAGTTAGAATAGTAAAGAAGTTTGACCAATATTATGTCTCTTCAGAGTGTTTGTAAGGCAATTAAGGATTTTCTATTTTGAGCTTACATAGTTTAATTTTGTACATTATGGTTCAGCGGATGTTGAAATGGATAAGAGGACTATATTAAAAGTAAGATTGAAATAGATACATTTTTGATAAAAGATATTGAAAAGTAATAAGTATAACCGCCATTCCTGCTGAATAATTCCCAGTAGACTATATATATGTATATATATACGCGCGCACGGGCGCGTGTGTTTGTATGATATTTGAAAGACGAAAGGCTTTGTATAACTTTGATGGGTAAAACGAGACATGAAAAAACCAAGAGAAGAGTCGATGAAAATTTAAAGTATAGAGGGATAAATGACGCTGAAAATGCGGAAACTAAGCGGCTATTGCTTTTATCTTTTATCGGCAAGTTGTATGGCGAGGTATATATTAATTATACAGAGTGTATCACGAAGTTCTCCTGGGACTTTCGTAACCTATTCTACTCGTGAAAATAACGGAAAAAGTTCATATAAACATATCTCTTAAATTTCTTCGTTTACGAGTTACGGATAGTGAACTATTTCGTTCGGATCTCAGCTACTCCGGTGAAATGAGGTCGTACTGAAATTTTTAAAACGTTAATGAAGTAGCAGAATTAGTGATTTATTGTGGATTGTGACCTGCAAAATTAAATAAAGTTAGTATCAGAACCGTATCTGTAGTATTTGTATATTCTCAAACGTTCAATTGAATATTCTCTAACCGTATATTCTCTACATGGTTTGTTTAAATTTTTATGTGTTTATTAATTTAACAAAGTAACTGTAAAATAGGGTTTTTTAAATTGAGTAAACGGTTGATGTAAGATAAGCAAAATAAAATGAAAAAAGATAGAAAAATTTGAATTTTATTTAGAAACAATAGAATACCATTACTGAATGTTTTCGATAAGAATAACAAATATTTTTTTTCTGTCCTTCAAACGATCGAATGCGAAACTCCGATCCGCTTAGAAAGACGTCTTTTACTGACGCCTGGACTACGCTGAACTGCATCGATAATAATTCCGTCAATAACAGCGTCGTGTTACACAGTTCGATCGTAGCTGGTGTGAATAATAGGTACCTGTTTCCCGAAAATTGCAAAAGGCCGCGCTAATTGTTTTTTGATATGTAATCCAGCGATTCGGAAAACTTATTTTATATTTTAATGCAGCAGCTTACCATTACCATTATACCGTACATACCCAAAATGAATACCATATCGGCGAATTCCTATGTTTTAAATAAGAACGGCATTACTTCAATGCAATGGCAAACCGATCACGTTCAAACTAAAAATCTAATTTCCAGTTTTTTTTTGTAATAAATAATTTGGTTTTAGTTTACGTTAACCATTATGTTCATATCAAATTTTATCGACGTTGTTTCGCACCCAGGGTACCTGGTTGCCTACCAGTTTTGGATATTTCCGTAATATGAAGCCTTTTTGTTTATTTTTATACGTCAACATCGTTATTGAATATCTGAGTAATTCTTGAAAATGAAATTTTCAGCACAAACCAGTTAAGATTAATTAATAAGAACAGATGACAGTAATACTCGCAGTCAACGCAAAAAAGAGATAAGGCAGCTCTAATTCATGATCTGTGGACAATGCTCAATGCAAATTTATCTCAGATGTATAAGCCTACAGAGAATTTAACGATTGATTAGCAGCTATATCCTTTTCGATGCCGCACAGGATTTACTACCCAATATATGCCTTCGAAGCCGGCTAAGTATGGCATTAAAATTTGATGGATTTGGAATGCTGAAAACGCAAATCCTTTGCACAGCATAATTTACACTGGCAAGGCAAATAACAACCGAGAATAAAATCAGGGTAGAGTGGTAAAGGAACTTGAATCCGCTACCGAGGAAGTAGGAGAAACATCTGCGTGGACAAATTTTTCACAATTTCACCCCACGTCCAGCACTTTCTATCATAGAATCTCACCATTGTTGGTACAATAAAAAAAATAGGTATACACCTAGTACCATGGCTCCAAATAAGTGAGGAGAGAAATACTCGGCCTTTTTTTGTTTTCACGATACAGTGACGGTGTGCTCTTATGTCACGAAGAAAAATACAGCTATAATTTTTATATCAACCGTACATTCGGATATGGTTCTGAACAACGATTTGAAAAAGAAACCTGATATCATCAGTTACTACAATCAACATAAAACTGGCGTTGACACTATAGATCAAATGCTAAGAAGGTATACAACTAAACGATGTTTAAGGTGTTCAAGGTGGCCAATGGCTATAATCTTATTTCTAACATGCTATACTTAAGTTCACTCGCGGCATACAGAATTTATTATGAAAACAATAAAATTTTACCGCAAAATAATAACAGAACGACGTCACTTTATGTGGCAATTGAGTAAAGAACTAGCCAAACCGATGATTGAACCTCACATGATGAATGCCCAAGTGATGCGCATCTACATCATAAAAATTGCAACTGAGAGCATCATAGGTCGTTAAATAATATCTACAAAAGTTGCTGGTCCATCGGTTGAGCGAGGCACAACAGGGAGGAAAAAGGTCACTGGTTCCTGCCACATGTGTTATAATAAAGTTATAATGTGTTAAAAAATAGTTGTAACTCTATTCACCACTTGGAAAAATCTACAAGTAGCACTTAAACCTTGCCCGGTTGGCTAATTAAAGCCCAAATGAACGTTTTTTAAATTTTATGAACTAAACATTTAATTTCGTATGAAATCAAAAATACTTAATTTTATTTTATTGTCAATATATAATCATTTCTGTGACGATTGGTATAATAGTTTTTCTTTAATGTTGCAGGATTTAGATTTAAATCTATTTTACATGTAGCAATGTTAATTTTATTTTACTTGTATCCTTTAGCCATTCAACTTAAATCACTGCACGTAATGAGGTGTATTTCAGCGTAATTTAAATAAGATTATCAATCACTGGACTTAGTCGTTTTCGAAATAAAAATTTTACTATAAAATGAAAAAAATTAAAGAAATTACTCTTTACATAAAATGTAAATATAATAAATTTTAATATAATACTTATAATAATATTAATAGGTATATATTTATTTTAAATTACTTAAATTTAATATTAGATTTAAATAATATTAAACTTAATTTATTGCAAAGTACGATCGGACAGATAAAAAAGAGATTTAAATAAAAAAGAACTTATGAAGAAGCTGTAAAGTTAACTACCCATCTGCGTTTTACTTAAAACTCTGATTTAAAAGAAGCTTTTCTTGTTTACTAAATGGATCAAATGGAATCGACTTTCTAATACTTTCGTTTTGCTTCTTTTTTTTATAGAAGATTTATCATTTTAATGAAATTGCAAGAAATCTTTTTATTTTATTTTGAATAAATTTACTACGGACTAAAAGGAAGTAACGTAAACATAAAAATTAAAATTATTGGTATAACATTTCCTTAATTAATATACTAACGAACATCAGTATCTCACTCGATGTACCGAATTTATTCCAGAAGCCCCCGAACTGTTTTTCTTGGAATTGGAGAGAAAAAATAAGGGAGCGAGGCTTACTTGAAACATAGCCTTTAGCCACGACGTTTTCTTCGAAGTACCTAAATTCAATCGCATAACTATAGTTACAATAGGGTTTCTTTTATCAGTACCGGATGTCGCTTATAAAGAATACATCCGTAATTATTAACATCCTGTTCATTATTTCGGTAGGAACGAAGTTACTGTATTTTTATAAAACTCATTCATCCTGCATAGGCTGCATCCGGTTCTAATGACACTACAGTTACAGTATCAGTAACCAATCTTCGTCTTGTCTATTCGCCATAGTGATTGTACTGTTTGTATATGTGGACGGTTAGGTGTATTTTATCTATTTAGTTTATCTCGTCTGCGATCTCTTACAGTAAATTAAAAACTGCGCGTTATAGAAGAGGCTGAAAAACTTGGAGACGGCAGGAAGAAAATTTGATTTAGATGAAAGTTGCATTCGAGATGCTGGTAATAAAGGAACTGGTAATAAAAGGGCTTTTCGAGGCTTAAAACCAATGTACACAGACATAGAAAAAAAATTATACGACTCTGTTATGGAAAAAGGAAATGCAGTTATGCTGTCACGACAGAAATGTGTCGATCATATGCTCGTGAAATTGCTAAATCGTTGAATAAAATTGATTTAATGCAAGCCGTGGATGGATAACACGATTTTTTTCACGAAATGATTTGTCAATAAGACGAAAAACGACCGATTCTCAACGACTTCTTGACGCTTATGAACAAAAAAATATTACATTTTCACAAATACATAATAACTCTTAGAAAAGATAAAGGCTATTTGCCTTCTAAATAGGAAACGCTGATCAAACCCTTGTATATTTTGAAATGCCATTTGACAAAACCGTAAATAAAAAAGGTGTAGTGTTATGCTTTGCATTACTTCTGATGGATCAAAATTACCTCCGTACATTGTTTTTAAAAGAAAAACTCTTCCTACCGTACAGGTAAATGGAGTTATTATCAGAGCAGAGGAATCAGGTCGATGGACGAAACCTTAATTTTAGATTGGATCAGGTGTATGGCAAAAGAGATCAGGAGATTTATTTAACACAAAAAATACCGGTAAGCTAGTAATGGATAGTTATCGGTGGCATACGACTGATAAAGTGAAAGACATTTTAAAAAAGGGACCAACTAATTAAAACAGACCAACTTTTTAAAACAGACCAACTAATTATTCAAAGCGGATTGAAATCTCTATTGCAACCACTAGATATCTGCATTAATAAACCGTTCAAATCTGCATTAAAACAACTGTACAGTAAATGGATGGCTGATGAAAATTTTTTCTCACGCCTGCAGGAAGAATCAAACTCCCAGATTTTAACCAGATTGGTGTTTGGATAAAAGATGCTTGGGAAGGTATTTCCACGGAATTAGTAAGGAAAAGTTTTAAATATTTCCTATATACGAGAATATCTGAAATATTTTTGTATTTATTTTTTTTATCATATCTGTTGCACTTTAAAATACCGGTATATACACACGTTGAAGGACAACGCAAACATCATTTCGTATAGTTTCTTTCTTTTTCATTCAAACTGTTTAGCTCTGTTTTCTTTGGTCCATTCTGTTCTGCTGAGCTTTTTTCTTTACCTACAAAAACATTTAATTTAAAGATTCTGTTGCTGCATTCTTTTCGATCTAGAGAGTCATTTTCTGTAATTTTGAACGTTTTGTGCTCTTCATTCACCTTGACCTTTATAATTCCAGAGTTTACTGAAGATCTATTTGTTTAGCCTCGATTGATTCATTCGGAACATGCATTCATAGAAATTTAGTCGAATTTATCTTATTGTTGGTACCAGATATTCAATGTTATTGTAAATATTTTATTGTCTAAAACATTAAATTTAACATTTTATAAAAACATTTAACATTTTTAAATAATTTGAATTCTTGATTATATAACCAATGAATATATTTAAAAAAATTTTTTTACATGGTAACAACTGACTTACATCCTTTTACTGTTACTAAATGAATGACAAATGAATTTTGTAGCATGTGAAACATGCCGTGCCTGACTGGGATTCAACCCGGGACCACCGGATGAGAGGCTGAAACACAACCCCTTCGTCACGGAGATCGGCAATTAATAACAATAATAATAAATATTTAATATTATATTATACCTTAAGAATTTATCCCCAATACAATTTTCGAAGAATCAGGTAGGTAAAATGAAAACAGAAAACGAACAAATGCAAGCTAGAATACAAAAAGGAGTGAATAAAGACCCTGTTCCTATTTATATATCATTTTTACGAAAACAAACCAACGATCTAAAAGAAAAGTTTAAAACTGGATTAAAATTGTTAGAGCAAAATAATAAGAAGAAAATTAAGATTTGTCAATAAAATTATACTTTTGGTCAAAAATAATTGATACATTACAAAAGATAGATTTAAATAAAAAAAGCTGATACTGCAGTTGTAGGACTTCCCGTCACGCGGCTTACACACGCATACACACACAACTTAATGTAGCACATTAGTGCTAAACTAGTGCTTCTTGTGGTGACAGGTGATACTATTGACGCAGTATACCCACATAATGTACTTGGTGTAGCCGAACGGATTAAGGCGACAGTATACCCACTTAGCCAAAACTTTAGAGAATTTTTTAAGGTGGGGGTGCGATTTTGCAAAAAAACATTTTTCAAATATTATTTTTTAATTGTTAAAATTTGCCTTAGAAAAATAAGATCTTAATTAAACGAAATCTCAAGATAGAACAAGGGTGGCCTTGTTCTACAGTCTTCTCCCTTCACCTTTTAAGTTGAAATTTTAATGGCATCAATGACCCATACGTAGAAGTAATCAAACCAAGTTGGTCAAATTCGGTCAGGTAGTTCTGGAGATATAAGGTGATTTAGAGGGTGACACAGAACACACGCACGAACAGATGAACATTAATATCCGGAAAATTTCCATCCAGTTTTTAGGGTACTTTAGGGGGTTCTTTAAACGTCAAGATCCTGTGAAAACCGCATTTACGCAAATTGGACGAATTACAATACTTTCTACAGTTATAGCTCTGCTATAGCCCTATCTATTATTTTATTTTTTAGACACCCCTGGACCGGATCTGCAGTCAAACATGACACAGTCAACGGACCTTTCACCTACCAGCAGCAGTAGGTCCGGCATGACAGGTCGGCCCGCCGCTTCTGGAACGTCTTATTTTAATTTGCCTCTAACTTCAGAGGCGGAGGTTAACCGGGCCCGGCTATGCCGTTCTCGGGACCCCGTCCCTGCCGTCCGGACTCGGTCTTTTCTTCAATTTTTTTTGACCCGGAAGTTGGGGAGTCCCCGTGTCGCCCACCCGGAGGCCGGAGGCTGCCTTCCCCACCATGTTTTCCATCCGGGCTTCATTCGGTCCCGATTCTCTGTAATCCTTTTCCTTCCTCGTTAAGATGTCTGTAATCAGCTTCTTCATGTTAGCCAATCCTTAAACCCTTCAATATGTACGGAGCAGCGGTTTCAGATGTCACCTATTCGAGATTACAGTTTAACTTGGCATGATCCCACCGAGGACATTCAAAGAAGGTATGGTAAGTAAATTATGATAGGTATAGCGCTATGTAGACGGAAGTAAAAAAATAAAAAATAGAATAAAATTAATTTAGTAAAATGTAAGAAAAAGGTAACTGTTAGAAGTTACATAAAACTTCTTAAATACATTAGAATATTCTTCTTTGCACTTATTTTGTAAATAATTTTAACGAAAAAATAAAATACAGAAAATAAAATAAAATAAAAATAAAATATTTGTAAGCAGTTTGAAAGTTAGGTCAACAGTAAACTCTGAAAGATAAGAACTTGGTGAGATAAGATAAGACAAGAAGTGTAGTGAAAATTGAATGGATTGTTATATAACAAATAGAATGGTATTTCATTTATTAAAAGACGATTTAACGAAGACAAACATTTTTTCAAAATCGGATAAAATAAGTGTTCACAGTATCTATGTACAATCAATATACTCGTACATGAAATTATCAATTCTTTACTACCAATATGAAGATTATTTGAATGACGTTCCTAAAACAATAACTAAAAAAATATTTCTTTTGAGTTAATTGAAACTTATCAGTAGTAATAGTAATAGGAAAACTCGTTTCAGTAGAATTTTCAAAGGAAATAAATACTGCTAAAACTCAGCATACCATTTATCAAAATAAATCGCGTGATTCGCAAAAACAAGCATTTTATACTTTCATTTTCAGAGACGGCTATAGATTAACTTTCATCATTCAAATCCTATTCTCTATATTTTGTATAAGTACAAAAAGATAATAGTTTTGTTATATAGTGCATAAATCATTCTCGTTGTTTTGTTAGTAAACCATATTTATTCTAATCTTTATTTATACTGTTGTGTTTGGTCTATACACTAATTTAGTACATACAAAAAATATAAACAATGAAAATAGCCTTTTTATTCATCAAAATGCTGCAATAGTTCACGTCATAACTCTCTTCGTTTGAAGAATTTTATTTTCATCGTTAATAAACATTTAATTTGAATTATATTTTTATTTAAACAAGATCAATCTATTTAATTTAAACATAAAATATTGTTTAAAATATAAATTAATTTCTTTTATTCAATTTTTATTAGAGAAAACAGCACCTGAATATAACAAATTTTTGACATATTAATTTTATTAAAATTCGTTTTCTGTTATTCTTTGAAGTTAAAATTCCATTATACTATTAAATTTTATAAGTAAATTGCTTACTTTCAATATATTTGGATAAATTCATTCATTCATAATATTCAGCCTTTAGGGCAGATCCCGTCTTGGCTGCTGCTATTCCTCTTTTATTTCCGCATACTTTCTCTTTTCGATAATACCATCCATCATTTGAAATCTCTTCCTTTGACTTCCTTTCCTTCCGTTCACTAAGCCTTCTATCGCATCCACTAATAAACAATTCTTCTCATACAAAGTCCTAGCCGGTATATTTTCCTATATTCAATCACATTTAGCGCTTTCCTGTTCTCTCCGATTCTCCTTAATACTTCAATTGTTACACGGTCTTGTCATCTGAAATTCATCATTTTGTACTACACCCACATCTTAAAACCATCAATTCGCTTTCCGTCTGCATATCTCATCGTCCACGTTTCAGCTCCATAGAGCATCACACTCCAGAAAAAAATTTCCATTAATCTCTTCCTAAACACTAAGTTTAACTTTCCACACAGCAGCCTCCCCTTCTTATTAGATGTCTGCTTACGTCTTCATATTCGAGTTTCATTCTTTACTGTACAAGTCAAGTCATCGGTTATAAAGCTCAAGAATTACTGAAATTTCTTCACCTGGTGTAAAACTTCATTTCCTATATCTTAAGCTCAAACCTCTTCCACTTTTCAACCTAATACCATTCATTTTTTCGTCTTTTTGTTTATCCTCGTACAGGAATTTTCTCAAGCTTTATTTAAGTCACCCAGAATTTCATTTAGTTTACTTGGACCATTCGGCAGTACCGTCATGTCATCGGCAAAACGTATACATTTGCTGATATACAAATGTTTACATTTAGTTTTTTAATTATTTATTAAAAAATGAATAAAGAGCGGGACAAGAAAAATAGAATGTATACGTTTTGTTGATGACATGGCGGTACTGGCGAACAGTCCAAGTAAACTAAATGAAATGCTGGGCGACTTCAATAAAACTTGAGAAAATTCCTGTACGACGATAAACAAAAAGACGAAAAACAGCCTATTAATAACGTCAGCCTATTAATAACGTCAGCCTATTAGAAACGTCAGTAGTATAAACCGGAAACTATTTTTCTTTTTAAAGCTGCAAAAGAAGTAAACATATTATTACTGCTTTATCTTCTGGTAATATTAAATGTAGCTATTTTTATCGGACGATAAAATTTCTAGATCTAGAGCTGCAGAGGCTGATTTTAAATGTAGACCACAAAACCTTTTCAAACAAAGTCGTTTTTAAATTAAAACTGTGATATGAGACCAATAAAAAATACAATAGGATAATTATTGATGCGGAAGAGTGAAAATTGGATCATATTTTCATTCTGTATTTCACACGAAAAATCCCGCATATACTGTCGTCTATGACGGAAATTACAATACGTATACTGTTGATGTAGCTTTTGTTTCAAAAGAGGCTGTAGTACGGGCCATAATTCTATAAGGCCTAGAGCTGCAGGTGGAGTTGATAGTATTCCACCGATTATAATCAAAGTCCAGCTTATTTTATTGTTTTTATGTTGAGTACTGTTTGCCTTTCTTAGCTTCAGTCTTTTATCACTTATTGACCCGTTTCCGAACCGCTCATTGTCAAAACTTTTTTCCTGGTACTTTGAAATTTCTGTGAATCTTTATATAGCGTTTTGTCAACGCCCCTCCCCATATTTGACGTCATGCCTTATCTTGCCTTCTTGTTGTTTATTTTTTATTTAATGGTTATCCTTATCTTTTAATTTCATTTACCTATTTCCTGTTTTCAATAAATTGAGGTTTTTGAAATGACAAGTGATTAATAACAAGTGATTTGTTAACGCATAACAAGTGATAAAAGAATGAAGCTATGTTAGGAAAACAGTACTCAACGTAGAAACTGTAGTGATTTTAAGAGAAAAAATAGTGCTTGTAGTAAATATTATCTTAATATCAATTATTTTATCGCTCCTGTATTGCAATGACTGTTTAGTGGAATTTTTTCCATTTGTTGGAAGGAAGCTCTGATTTCCTCTGCTCGTAAAAAGGAAGCTCTCAATTTAATTTCAAATTATAGGCCTGGATCAGTGTTCATGTGGTTTCAAAAGCCTTTAAAAAATCTGATGTGGATACCACAGGACTTCCTTGTACGCCTACTAAATTACATACACACATTTGTTTTTTTACAATCAGAGGTTAATAATTATTAATAAATCAATACATATAAATTAAAAAAAAAGTTAAAAAAAGGAAATGAAGTCGGATTCGAATCAATGTGCCTTCCCCTTGTACGAGTCAAGTATTTCATCAATTAAAATTTTTATTTTGGCTATCACTCTGGAACAAATGAAAATAAGTAGCACCCATAAGTGCAACTTAACATTCAAAAGCTCTCAATGAGGACCGATTACTGTAGTTAAGAAAAAGTCCAAAATCCAGATTTTTTTTATATTTTGGGCTTTTTTGGACACTTTTGATCCAGTAGATTGCAATCAAAAGAGGAGATGCATAACTAGATGTTACAATAGTCCTAAATCCAAATTTAAACATCCTACTTAACAACTAATCGTTTTTGAGTTATGCGAGCGTACGTGCGTACAGACGTCACGCTAAACTAGTCAAAGTGGATTCAGGGATGATCAAAATGGATATTTCCGTTGAATACTAAAAATCGAAATTTTTCGCGATCACTGTACCCCTTTTCTTCGTACAGTTAAAATTATCCACCAATATCTATATTCTGCTGTCTCAATATCTTTCTTTTTCAGCATAGTTTTACGTTTGAGGTCTACTTTACCTAATTTTAATATGTTAACGTTCGCAGGCCCTGAGCGATGATTGGAAGCAAGAGAATGTTGTAAATATCGACTTTCACGTGGCCTTTAACAAATTATCTCATGATTTAATTTTGAAAAACTCTCTCTTTTTGGTATCAAAGGTGGTATGTTTAGTTCTAAATTTCTACTACGTATACTGCTCCATCTGATATTTCTCAGCCCTAATTTTGGTCCTCAGTTTTTTATTCTTTACATAAATGACATCATATCCTTTACTTTTTTTTTACGATCGTTTTATTTGCAAATAGCCACAATTTTCCACCGGTGAATTGTAATGATGATCAGGTTTACAGAATAGATAAACCTGTTATAGAATAGATGATAAAGGTTTTACAGTATACATGAATGGTCTATTGTTAATAGAACGCCTCTCAATTTGGAAAAAGCCATTGTCCGTTGTCATTAAATATTTCAGAAATACGTTGAAAGTTTAAATATATCTATGAGGTTGTTCAGTGTCATATACATAGAAAAGAAGCACTTATGGACTTGGTGTTTTGTTTGATTGCACAATGTTGTTTAATGGACATGGTTTCGAACAGCATCCAAAGCAAGGAGAAGAATTGAACTGCTTTTATTGATCTGTCACTTATTTCAAGATGTTCGATCGATCCTTCACCTGTACAAGGCCAATCCTTGAGTAGTGTGCCCCAATATGGAACTAAAATAGAAGCTACACTTCTAATTTAATTGAAGCTGTTCAAAGACTTTTTTCTTTTTTTTCATTTATAACATATAGAGGTTTTGGCCGAGCGTTTTCTGATCGCAAGGCACAGTGTAGTTTCTGGGATCTTATTTCTCTGAATGTTTGGTAGTTGTTTCATGGTATTACATTTGTTGCTAAGGTACTAAAGGAAGTATTCTCAGTGATGTAAACAATATTAGTTTACGAGTGCCTTTTAAATCCAGAATGAATCATCTTTTACTTTCGAAGCAGCAGCCATCTTCATTTGTTCCTTTGGCAAGGTGCTTTAGAAAAAATAAACGTTTTCTTTCTAATGCTGCGGGTGTTTTTGCTTATGGAATTTCATTAATAAGCGAAGGCATCTATTATAAGTGACTGAGTAACCCACAGTATTTTTTTTTTTTTTTTTAATTATTTTAACTTGTTTCGATAATTCGATCAAAGGCTCAGTTCTAGGCCTTTTATTATATACGGATTTATATACTAAATTGCGTGAATGTTACTAATTTTCTGCGATTATTAGACACAGTTATTTTTTATTATTTTCTGAACAACATATTAAAGATTTAAATTGTTCTATTGCACTTTCTTCCTGTCTAGGTCATTCCAGGTTCCCAGATTTTATTTCAGAGTAGTTTTAGATGGTTAAAAGAGGAGATTTGGAGGCTATTAAAAAAAAATTATTAATTAACCGTTTAAGATATAATATAAATGCTTATGTTATCTAATAGATGCTGAGAATGAGTGCATTTTTAATGATCTAAAATAATATGTAAGAGTTTCTAAAAATGCACTTTTATAACTGTTATAATTTTGTAATTAACTATGATAAAATAGTAAAAGTATTGCCACGCAGCAAGATCTATAACATATATTTTGAACTCACAGCTTTTTAAATCAAAAATTAAATTAAATTTTTACGGTATTCTAAGTAAATATTTTTACTAATTTAAAAAATCTACATTCCGTTTTTATTTTAACAATAGTATCTCACATAAAAAATATAAGACAATATAAATTCCATTAATTATTGGGAAAAAATTACATAAAATACTAACTACTGTAGAAGTAAGAGGTGGAGGAACCCCATTAAGGGTGCCGAAGCAGTGTCGGATTCACTAACAGGTTCCGCAAGAAAGTAAAAAATATAGTGTGCAGGAATATGTATTCCTGCACACTATCGAATAAACCTCCAACCCTGGCGACCCGCCCTTCCTGGAAATAGCTGTACCTGTAGAAGTAACTGAACAATAAAGATCAATTATGAAGTACGAGTATTATAAAAAAAAACATTCAAAAGACAATATAATATTAAATGTATTACGTCATAACATACAGACAATTAATTCTATAGCAACAATTCATGGTAACAATTTGCATTACCACGGAAATTTTTCTTAGATTTAAACGTCTTATTCGTTTTCGATATAGGCGCAGTGCAGTTTCACGATTATTCGTTATCAATCTGTCAATACTGCTCTATTTTTAATGCCATCATTATCATTATGAAGGTATAAAAGACAAAATTACGATCAAAAACGTTAATGTTTTTTTTTCTTCAAAAATTAAATTTAATGGATGGCCAGCATTACCTGGAAACTTAATTTATAAAGTCAACAAAATTAATTTATTAAAAACGATAATTAAAAAGGACATGAAGACAATAGTTTGGAAAATTATTTAATAATTAATTAATGATATAAAACCTTCATTTCTGAAAAAAAAAACAATAGGGTAATAATATCTAAAATAGCCTTTTTAATTTAAGATAAAATTTAAGTTTAATAATTACTATCAAGTAAATATTATCACTCATAACATTAAATGGTCTGTCTTTACCTTTTTTGAGATAAAAACATCTTGTTATTTATCCAACCTTTGTAACAAGCGAGCATTAAATTGTAGCGAGGAGTCTGAAATAGTTGAAATAGTTTTAAGCGAAATTTAATCTGTTTATTGCAACTGCCTGAAGCGACAACAGTTGTTTCAAGCTGTTTGTTTTTAGTTAACATTTATTATTATTACTACACTTTACTCATATATATTGTTTATTGCAACTGCCTGAAGCGACAACAGTTTTTTGAGGTTTTTAGGGGCATCGACTACTTTGGTCATTAGCCCCATCCCACTTAAAAAGGTTCAATTATTCACATTCTTATGAATCAAAAATGTTCAAAAATTTACGTTCTTCTAACTTCGAATCCAGAATATTACTTTCTAGGCTTTCCTTTCGGCCATCCTTTCTTGCGTTTCTCCATTCTTCTGACGTCCTCAACTTCTGATGACAGCGTATCTGAGGCCTCAGACATGGCATCGTATTCCTCTATTTCGGATGCCAGTGACGTTCTGCGGCTGACGTCAGTTGATGTAAGTTTCGTCGGTGCTGTTAGCATCTTTGCTAAGGAATCCAAACTAATAAGCGATGCAGTCTCCGCGGCGGATGAGCTGGACTCTATCTCTACTGCAGTAGTGGGTCCAGCTGAAATAGATGCTCTCGCCGAAGCTGATCTTTGTGCTTTTGGAGGCTCTACTGGTACAGGTTTTATTTCATCTGCGTCTGGTGCTTTTTCTATAATAACTTGCACCTCCATTTCCGCAGATTCAGATTTTCTTGTGACAATTTCTTTAAACTTGTGACTAGACGACGGAGTGATCCGTTTCTCTTTGCTAGATAAGTCAAGATTTTTTATTCTTACTTCAGTTGGTGGCTTAATAATTGTAGGTTTGGCTGGTGATTTAAACTGTGCTGGTGCGTCTCTGATGTCAACGGCGTCAGTCCGGGGATGAGCCTTCTCATCTTTACTTTGTTTTCTCTGATGAGTCGACTCAATCTTTGAATCAATGATTCTTTCAATCATTGTCGGAAGACTTGGTGCCATCGTGTTAAGCAACTGCTCCACATTAATTTTAGATGTGGAAGGGGCAGCCGCTGCTCGATGGTCGTGGTGTACGTTGATTAACAATCTTCTTCGCTTCAGGACAACTGACCCGCTTCAGGACAACTGACCTTCTGAAGCGTTTTAACTTCCTGAATCGCTGTTTCTAATTTATATGTAGGGCAGTTTCTTGAACGACAATTGTGATGCCCTTTACAGTTAACGCAGGTTGGAGGGTCTTTACATGGGTCCCCCTC
This sequence comes from Lycorma delicatula, assembly GCF_047948215.1. Classification (NCBI taxonomy): domain Eukaryota; kingdom Metazoa; phylum Arthropoda; class Insecta; order Hemiptera; family Fulgoridae; genus Lycorma; species Lycorma delicatula. Next base: position 127,081,194 of record NC_134462.1, read on the forward strand.
ATGTGTTTTCTCTCCACATATGCATAGTTCCTGAGCTTCACAGGAAGCGAATCGTTGACACTTAAAACATCTCATCGGCTGCGGAATAAATGCTCGTACATCAAGCCGATGGATGCCAGCTCGTACCTTTTCAGGAATGTTAAATGTTAAAACATGCGAGGCCGAAGGAACAACTTCACCATTTCTTCGCATGGTTAGTCTGCGACACTGAGTCACTCCCTGACTCGACATTTCTTGTACAATTTCTTCTTCTATACAATTGAGAAGATCGCGACAAACAACAACTCCTCTGGATGAGTTCAGTGTGCTATGCGGTTGAACAGAAACCGCAAATTCACCGATCTTCTTCAACGCCTGGACTTTCTGGCTTTGCACGTCGTTGATAGTTTCGACGTGCAATCCATTAAAAGTCTTTCAGAACGGGACCACCAGCACAATTTGTAATTTCTCTTGCGATTAAGAATGGACTAACTAGTTATTGGACAACTAGAATGGACTTACTACAACAGTTGTTTCAAGCTTTTGTTTTTAGTTAACATTTATTATTATTACTTCACTTTACTCATATTTATATAGATATTTTTATGTTTTTTGTATTTTATTTGTTTAATTTTCGTAGTATCTACAAATGATTAACAATCGAGTGGGCATCTACGTTTAGCTTTTAGGTAAAGTAACTCAAGCCGACTAATCTTAATAGCCGGACTCGGAGTCAGCCGTTGAAGGTGTGTGTGTCAGCCGTGTGTGTGTGAGTGTGTGTCTGTCTCTAGATTTCTACGATATAGTGCTAAGAATCTCCACACCCTGGAAATTTATCGTAACCTCTCTCCACAAAAGTCTAACCTTAACCCTCATTTCTGTCCTCAGAACAGACTAGCATCTGATGAGATCTTAATAACTCAGAAAACTGATAGATCTTAAGGACTGATAACGCGGTTGTATTTACCTAAGCACATTATGATATGTTAAAATATGAAAAAAATTAAAGTTGATCAAGTAATTGCTCAAGAATTACCAAATCTAATTAATGTAGTGAATTAATTAATCTAATTAATGTAGTGAATTAAATAATGTAAATTACTGACCGTAACAGTTCGTGGAAGATTAAACCCTTACCAAAAATTATGTTATATAAAATCGAATGAATTACTGCGTCTCAAGAATAGAAACAGACAATATGCGATGAAGTTATGCTAAAAGTGGTCTTCTCAAATCTTGATCGACTAGTGTTGAATATATGAAAATTAATCCCACGAATTTATTGGTATGTAGTCAATTTACTGCTTGATATACCTTGAATCAAATCATCACAGTAATAGTGTAGTGTGTAGTCGACATACATTTATAAAAGATAATTGTGATCTCTTATGTGTTGTATACTATAAGAACACTTGGGGCAAATAAGAATGTAAAGTACCTAGTTAATTTTTACTCCTTAAAAATCTAAAACAATGCATTGCAGTTCGTGTACTTCCTCTATTTCAGCATAAAAAAAGAGATACTTTATATAATTATTTCAAGTTAGATAAATTTATGACAAGTTGCGCAAAAATAATATCTTTCCTTTATATTTAAAATTATTAAGAATTCTCATTTCCGTAGAAACAAAACAATAATAAATATATTTATTAAATAAAAAAAAATAAAAAAAATAATGTCGACATAGAAACAAAAAAAGTCGTAATTTTAAAATAAAAATTATTAAATAATATTCAAGGTAGTTTCAAAATAAATCAGTAGTATATTCGGGTCCTTTAATCTCGGTAATTATTCAGTTTAATTTATATATATTATGTTTTATATAGTTGACGATTCAATAGAAATATATTTTACACCATGACTTATTGATATCAAAACCTCCATCTCATTGAGAAGATCCTAATCTTCTCAAAACAGCAAGTACAGTTTTTCGCATAGTCTTATTAAAATATTTATAATCATTGTATAGTATCCGTAACTCTATCATGTGAAGAAAAAAAAAATGGTAAGAAGAATTGCACGGTTATCAAAATACTTATTATATCTAATCGTATAAAAATAAACTTAAAAAATATTTATCAACAAATATTTGTTACCCCACCGATCTCCGTGGTGGAGTGGAATCGTCTCGGCCTTTCATTCGGAGGTTCCAGTTTTAATTCCCGGTCAGGCATTGGATTTTTCATACGCTACAAATTTTCATTTTCGTATTTCAGTCTAAAAATTTCATTATAAGCTACTGCGGTAAACTAATTCATCAGTTAAAAAAAAAGTACTGTTATAAATCATTTAAAAAATTCTACAGGATACAGAAAATATAAGGGTAAATTGTAAACAGACGTGCAAATGCGCACGCACACATAATACGTATCCGGTGTGCTATGAAGTGTAAAACCTTTCAAACAACTTACAATTCATCTGTAAATTTATCACACTTGTAAAGTATAAAAAATACTTTTTTAACGCTAAGTTATATTTTTGAAAAAATTCATATAAATATTCTATGAATATTAAAAACATATGTATGGATATAATATAAATGTAAAGAAAATATATCATCATTTTGGGCTATATTATACGTAAACAGTTATACCGTAAAACATATGATATGATATAAAACAAAAAATAATTATTCATTCTTTTTCATGACTTTATTTTTCTATAAAATTCCCACCGCAAAGAAGCAACAAACTTTTTTTTAGATATTTCTTTCCATTTTTTTTATATGTTTCTGTTTAATTTTAAAAAACCAGCAAAAGAAATTTTTTACTGATCGATACGAATAATTCATAACTTTAAAAATACAGCCAAGTATAATTGTTAAATATATAATTTTTGTACTACTACGGATTAAGAAATGAAATATTCCTGCTGATTTAGAACATGGTAGAAAAAAGGAATATTTTTGCATACCTAAAAGCCAGCGGATTACTAACACGTTTGTAGTAAGCCTTCGACAAAAGTCAGTGTATGTTGTTTGATTGAGAATCCCCTGTGTGGAAGGTCTTTACACCTTAACATAGGAGTCTCAAAATTACACAGTAGTATTGTCAAGATTTTTTGCGTAATCTCTTTGAATGTATGTTTTATTTTTACGTTTTAATTTTTTTGTTTATTTTTATATAAACGTCAGGACTCTTAATAAGTGTGTTTTATTTAATATTTCATGTTTGCGTTTTTTTTTTGTAGTTTATAACATGTAAGCCCCCCCCCCCCCCCATATATCCTTGCATCTGATCTACTGGTGATTTTATTCTCTTTCTAACGAATGTGACGAGAACTAATGATCTTAGAAGTTGATGCCCATATAACGCAATAAAGGAAAAAACACACTTGTAATAGCCTATGACACTCCCGGTAACGTAAGGATTCCAACGCGGGAACATACATATAAATCGGTTCAGCCGTTCATACATACATACACCCTAAACACGTTACATTCTTTTTTGGGTAGGCGTAAAAAAAAACTTCAATAAAGAGCTGTTATGTAATGAAATAAGGTAAGTCATCCTATTTCAATTGTTCAGTACTTAGGGTTGATCTACTAAATATAAATGAATATATATATTTCTTTTAATTTTTGTTTTTTTTTTCTGGGCGCCCAACGAAGTGTCGTTATAAGTGCTCGGACATGACATTTATATAGTAAATAAATAAATATTAAAAACTGACAAGTAAAATTGAATTAAAAACTAAAATCCAGCAATATAAAAACACAATGGAAAACGCCTGAAACGTATGCTGAAAGCGAAATTAAGCCACAATGAAATATTAAATTAATAATTTTAATTAAGACGGTAAAATCTGTTATAGCCAAATGACATACGCAGCTGAATCATACAACAGAAAACTCAAATAACTGAATATAAATGAACGGTCCTAAGAAGTCGTAAAACTTAAGATAACATAATTCCATTATTCACTAACATATTTCGCACGTTAGCGCGAAGTTTAAACCTGCGGCGCAGGTTTAAAAAATCGTTTTTGGCATTGCGCCGCAGGTTTAAAAAAATCCACAAGAATTTGGTTTATAGTTGGTTGGCAATCGTAGCGAGCACAAACGGATACATCTGTTTGACCTATCAGATATCCATGAATCGGCCTACAAACCTTCTATCTACAGTTATTACTGCATGAAGAGCTCCACGGTGACAATCCTTAACCGGGCGAAGTTTATTGTTAGTGGTAGCATTCTACTCACTTTTCCATTCATCGTGAACCACCCTCTTCAGAAAACAGACAAGGTCATCAGAAAACAACGCGATTAATAAAAGGAGGCTGCAAACAAGCCTCTTTTGCCACACTATCAGCGCGCTCATTGCCTGAAACTCCAATATGGCCGGGATTGCAGATTAAGTTCGTAATTGTATTGCGCGAGTCATTTGAAAAATAACACACTGAATCTCACCGACAGCGGGATGTTTGGAGTGCATGTTACTAATCGCCTGTAAGGCACTCATGGAATCTGAGCAAACAAGAATATGTCGAAATTTTGAGCTAATTAAGGCTGTATTTAAAAATATTAACGATGCTGGGTAAACCAATTATGTATTTTCTGTTACCAACCACGAAAGTACAACCAATAGAATAGAATTAAAGTTTTAAGAGCCGTCTGTATAAACCAAAGCACCAGTATTCACGCTAAATTTGTATTTTTCTTATGACAGCCTCGAAGACCACTTTGTTTTACATAAATTGAAGAAAATTATTAGTACCATTATTTTTTACGTAAAAACAAGTATATTTCTACAAATTTTTTGGGCGTCTAAAAGCTATAAATAACCTGTTCTACATATGTGGCTTAAACAAAATAAAGCTTGCGGGCACGATTTATTTATTATTAAAAAATGTATAAAATTGGATCGTTAAATAGGATCGTTTTAATCAGAATGAAAATATACGTACACAAAACCGTTATGTCTCCGTCAATTTAAATCATAAGTAATAATTAATACAGATAAACGTAAGATAATTAAATATTTTACTTAAAAATATTATCATTATTAATCTGTTGGGTTAACCAATCAACTATACAATATTATAAATTAAATGCCCTGCGTTTCACTTAATATAATAAATTTACAGGTTATGGCAATATTAATCAGATTTGGAATTTGTTTGTTATTCCTCTGAATTTTTTTTTATATTTCATTAAGTATTAAAAACACCGTGATAAATAATGTAAGGTAAATTAATTAATTTACAGCTTTCTGTTGTGAAACAATCCATTATTAAAGTTACCTCTATTCCTTGGGGAAATAACTGGTGTAATGCAAAGAATAGTTGTATATAAATGTTTATAATTATTATTATAATCATCTACAATAATAAAAGTAACAGCGTAAGTGAATATTATGCAATATTTTTAAGCATCTATGTGAAATTCAGATGAATGAAGTTTGCTTTTTCAGTACTTTCTTTTGATTAAGTATTTCAATGCAACTAAAGAATACTTGATAAATGGACTATTAACGTTATAATCCATGCGTGTTTTGATAATAATATATTTATTAAATAATAGTTATTAACTGGAAGCAATAATATAGGTAAAAAAATGGGAAAAATATATTTGAGTTAAAAGTCAAAAAATACAAAAGTATATAAAAAAAAATTTTTTGCTTATATTTTTTTCTACTAAATAAATTGAAGGAGAAATACTTTTTAAAACAGCTTTAAAATTATTTCTAAGAATATTTTTAAGTTACACTCAGTACAAAACTGTCTGTCATAGTATTAACTGAAACAGGATTTTTACGACATTGATGACACTGACATGACAGCATCCTAAAAGTGAAAAATTTTCAATAAAAAAAAATTATCACCGTTTTATTGAACACAGAATGTTTATTGTAATATATTACATAGATAAAAATAATAATAATAATAAAATGAAGTAATAAAGGCATTAATCAATTTAAGCACACATATACAAATTGATAAACACTTTTACAAAATTACAAAATACTTTTACAAAATACCTTTTACCCTTTTTAGTTTTTGGTGCCACCTAAAACTACTAATTTTAAGATCGGGGCCGACTACTCTGAAACCTACATACTTTAGATCGCTCAAAGTTTCGAGTTCTGTGTTGAACAAACTGGTATTCGGAAAAAATTACAAGCATGAAAACAAACAAACTGAGGGTCCAGGCTCCTGGCTAATCGGGAAGGGCGAGCAAAGAGAGACATGAAGAACGTCATAAAGCATCAAACTTATCGGTAAAAAATAATACGACTAATAATAATAATTTTAAAAATTAAAAATAATTTATAAAAAAAAAATTTTAATTAAGAAATATTTATAATTTTTTAAACTAGACGGGAAGCTGTAGCAGCTGAGCGACCCCTAATCGGCTAGTTACTAATAAAATAAAACCGCTCAAAAACAATTTACAACGTTTATTCTGGAATTGAATTTTAATTCTATTATAACCGGAAATTTGCGGTGTTCTATATTTTTAAATAAATCCAGAGATTATAACATATACGATTTTTTTTCATCAAAAATATATCAAAAAATTTAATCAGAATTTATTAATCCATTGAAAAATTAAATTATTTACTATATTTTATTTCTTCTTTTCTATTGTTTACGTTTCTATGAGTTCAACTAGTGAGCAATATGAAACTCCCCACGGTCAGTGAGATGAGGATGGATATGTATGACATGTAAATGAGGGATAATTTTGACATTCAGGCCGACCATTCCTGGAATGTGTGGTTAATTAAAGCACAATAATCGAAGTACACCGGTAACCACTGTCTAGTATTCAAATCCGTATAAAAGCAATTAACCTTTAGTAGGATTTGAAACTTCGAATTCGCCTTCTATTTTATTTTAAAAAACAAGACAATATTAATCAAACATATTTTAATTCCATAATTTTCTTTTTATGTGAAAGAAAAACCACAACCGAGTTATTGAAATATTTTAAAATAATTCAAAAAACTTAAATTGAGGTATTAATTCTTTATTATGATTCCCTATAGCTTTCTCTCGTTGATTTATGTGTTTCGATTAGGAGATATAATTGTTTCATTTGTTTTAAAAATTTTCTGTCTGTACAATAGGAAAGAGGAATTTACCTTTTATATACAACTAACAGAACAGGCAATGCTTCGCTATTGCTAGATTTGAGCACATATATATTTGAAATGAACACAATTGAAAGTTTGATAAAACATTAACAAAATGAACATTACGGATTTTCATAAAATTTAACCTTTCCCTTATTTTCCTGTACTTCTTTCCCCTTTTCCCCAATTTCATTTTTACCATATTCCCTTTCCCTATCTCCATTTTACCCCGTGTTCCCTCTTCTCCCTTTTTACACCCCTTTACTTTTCCCATTATTTTCCTTTCCCCCTTTCACCTTTCACCTTTCCATTTGCTTTTCCCTTTTTTCTTTTTTCCATTTTCGCCTTCTTCCCTTTCCCGATTTTTTATTTTTTCCCTTTTCCCCGCGCATAAATCGGTCTACTAGTTTTTTAGTCTGTAGCGGACACATATCGGAAACACTGACATGGAATCGTAAAATATTTAGTACAGCGTGTGTTGCTTTTACGTCAAACAGAAAGCGCTGTTTTTTAAACAAAAAAAATGTTTTTCGTGTCACAAGTATGATATCTTAGGCATATAAAAACACACGCGTATTCTAATGCAACATAATCGAAATTTCAAAGCAATCGTTGAAGAACTTTCGGAGCTTTAAGATTTAGAACAAACGAACATTTACGTTTTTATTTATATGTACAATATGTCTATGATAAAAGAAAAAAATATATAGATATACATATTTTTTTTTAATCGTAAAATATGCAGAGTTAATTTCATTTTTTAATTTATCGTTTCATCGATCAAACAGGCAGTAAAAGGTTTTATTGAAAATTATTGATGAAATGAATGAGAGAATATGCAACATATAAAATTAATGACATGGTTTCGGTTAATGAAGGATGTAGTTTCTATATCGGAATAATAAATAAGCAAATATTAAAACAGAAAAGAGACGATTGTTGTCATAATTAATTATTTGAAGATACAAAAGGATTACGTGTTATGAAATAAATGTATAATGCAAAAACAAAATCTATAATTATGTTTTAAAAAAGACAGAAATTATTTATCTTAATTCAGCGCTGCCTCTGCCTGACACTTTGTTCCTCTCTCTCAAAAACTCCCTCTCTCTATATTACACACACACACACACACACACACACACACACACACACACACACACACACACACACACACACACACACACACACACACACACACACACACACACAGAGGGAGCGTTAGGAGGGGGGGGGGAGTGTGTTTCACGAAGTTCCGGGACTTTTATTACCTATTCTACTCGTGAAAATAATGGAAAAAGTACATATAAACATATGTTCCAAAATGCTTTGTTCAACTTATTTCCTCTGTTATAAATAACTACAGCATTACTTAAATGAAAACCGATCACATTCAAACTGAAATTCACAGAAAACCTTCGCTAACAGCACAGTATTAATATCTACGGGTATTAATACTTATAGGGTAATGTACGTTACAGAATAATTTAAACAGCAATACATTATTGAACAGCTGTTATTTTATTGCCAACTTAGAAATAATAATTTTTGAAATAATTATTGTATTTCTGTCATGAGTAAAACAATTATCTAAAAAATTTTTATTTATTTTTATTTTACAATTGTTTAATAATTTCCATTTTTTTGTTTTCTAATTTTAATAGCTGCAATTTTTAACATTATTTACAAACTTTTCGCATTACTGAAACAGAATTTAGATTTTATTTACATTAAATAAGAACTTTTCTGACAAATGTAGTTATATACTGTTTCTAAATTAAATTCAAGTTATTCTTACTTTTCTTTGTTTTATTCAACGTATCTTACACCATTTTGTTCAGAATTAAATTCTTTCAAGTTTTGTTTCAAATTCTTTCAAGTCAAACATAAAAAACGGGGTTTTTTACCCCAATTTATTGGTTTTCACACCAGATTTCGTTCTCAGAACCTAACGATATACATATAAGTGCATTCTAGATCCTAGGTAATACAGTGTATATTATAGATATGAAACGAGATATATATCTAATCGGTAAGAGACTATCAAGCAAATCCCAGTTTACTGTGAGTGCTTATTAATTTGAAACCCACTTACCATACTGGATTACCTGAAGTATTCATAACTACCTTGGAGGATAACATTGTGTAAACAATGGTAATTCCATAAGCCCATTATTGACATTGTCACAGTCATCCCTTAATATTGCCGACGAGTGAAAAGCTGAATAATTCGCTTCACAGTAAGATTTAAATATCCTAACTGGTTTTTATACCTTAACCAGTTTTCTATTAATTTTTGCAATTTTATTTTATTACTGAAATACTGTACCTAAAAACCTGAAGAAAAAGCACAAATCTTTAATAAATTTAACCTCCGGATTGCTTCAGAGGATGAGATGAACAAGTAGCGTGTGAAAAATGCCATGCTGACCGGGATTCGAACCCGGGACCTCCGGATGAAAGGCCGAGACGCTACCAGTCTCGCCACGAAGGCCGGCAATAAATTTAATCTACCCTATTTTACGTACACGTGAAACACAAAAAAACTTCACCTCTTAAAACTTATTCTTAAATGACGAATAACAGAACAAACGGTTAATGGATTATCCATAATTCCCCAAATAAAATCTATAACAATCAGGAAAGGTTATTCTTAATAAAAAAAAAAAAAAACATACGCGTATATTAACTGTTTTTTTTTATTTTAATGAACAGCTAAATGATAAACTATACACAATAATGAAAAATCAAATATTATTATCACGTCGCGGATGAACGGATTTATAAAAAAGACGTGATTTCACAATTTGCGCCAAAGGAAGCAATGTATAGAAATACTAAACTAAAATGGCCTAACGGAGCAATGGTTCATAATGTAATCTATAATGTAACTCTTTGAGTATTTTTTCTCTCGATAAAACAATGCAGCAGATATTCATTTTATCAACGCTAACTACGGGTTGTTTTCTTTTCTATTTCACTACTCCGAAATAGATATTACTTCAAAAACGACCGGTAACTGGTAAATAGAAGTTGAAAATTGCCCAAATATATTATTTATCAGACGTCTGATAAATAATATCAGATGTTCTTTGCTCATTTCACTTCTGAACGTAAAATCGGATGACTTTACCGGATACGGTAAACAAATAATCGTAAAAGGTTCTTTTGTGCAACTTTTGAAGACAAATTTAAGTAATGAAATAAAATTAATTACAAAGTTTTAAAAGTGATAAGAAACTTAAATAAGACGCCTCCCCATTTTTTTCTATTACATGAACCTTCATACTCGTTAGAGGCATAGATTTTCAAATTCAATTTCAAAAATTGGTTTTTTTCTATTTTTCGGCAAAGCCATAACTTTTCTAGTACAATTTGAAGAATTTTATTTAATTTTATTTATTAGCCTTGCTTCAAAGGTAATGAAAATACGAGTTGCCTTTAATAACTTATTTCAACGTCATCCTCAATAACTCAGTAAACGTCTTCAATAAACATTACTTCGCTACATAGTCATGAAGATACTTCATCAAGAATACCAAATTAGGGAAAAGAAATTCTCTAGTTCTTACGAATCCATAGTATTTTTTATACGTAGTAAGCTTGTGATGTTAATGCACACGTCTTTTACAACAATAAAGCATACTGTTGCCACATGCTGAAGGAGAAGAAGCTATGCGGGGATGCCGGCATCCCCGCATAGCAGCAGGTCTGACTGGCTCGGCACGCAGCCCGCTAGCGCCAAGAAGCCTAGCGGTGAAACGGAGCACCGCTCGGGGGAAACCATCTCGTTCGCGGCGGCGGAAGACGACCGACACCGACCCGAATCTGCGGGGCTGTAGGGGCCATCACTATAGAAAATGCCGCTGAAGAAAAGCTCGGTCCGATTCCAGTAGTCGAACCGCAACTCCCCGACGGGCCGAGTCAACATCGCCGGAGAGCAGCTTCCGGACCCAACAGCCCTTCTCAGAACAAAAAAAACCTCAGTCAACTCAGTCATTTTCAGGGCTACTATAAGGTTCTAAGATCACACGTGCGTCGAAGCCATTCGGAGACAATACATACATATAAGCTGTTCTATGGTAGAGCAGTCGTAGAAGGAGTTAGCCAATAATAGGATTCTTAATTTTAGGGTGCAGGGGTAACGTAATGCAATCTTATATGTGTTTACTTTTATATATTGACTGGTCACCTTAAAAAGAATATAAAAATATTATACTGTAGAAACAACATATTTATAGTGGTCTTTCTGAAGTATTTTCTACCGAACATTAACAATAACGATTACTGTCACTGTGTTCACAGAAAACGCATCTTTTCTGTATTGTACAAATGGTACGATTGTTTAATTTCAAAGGCCATAAGTGTTACAGTTGTTTTATCCCGGATTATGTATTAACTAACATACATTTATTCATTTCTTATTTATCATTATAGCATCTTACTTTTTTATTTAAATAATATATGTGTTCCTAGTTATCTTATAAATATTCCCTTTTCGGTTAACACCAAATAGAAATATTTCAATCACATTATTTGATAAAAATGAGCAGTAAATATTAGGAGTTAATATCAAGAACTTTATAAAATAATTTGCTCAGTCTGTCCACGCATAAGCGTTATGAGGTTAGGTAATTGATCTCCGTACAAAAATTATTATTAGATTAATGTATTAATTGTTTGTCAGATGCTATTTTTTAATATATACATAAAGAAATGATAAAGTAGATATTTTACTAAAACTATTTTCCTGAAAAGAAATTCACTGATCTTTAAAGAGACTAAAGGCCCGGTCGAGTTCTTCGATGCTACAGAAAAATGAAGTTGCAGAAATTGAAAACAAAAATATTCATAATACGGGAAACTGCAGATATACACGAGTTATGTACCATTATAAAAAGAAAAGAATAGGTTAAATGAATTGTAGAATTTAAAGTATTCACGATTTATACTCGAAATTGAATAGCAATAAAGAATTTGTCTATATCTTTCAAAATTGAACCGATGCGTTTTGTTTCTATTCTAGAATTACGCCTCATAAAACTACGAAATATATCATCTGTGATCTTGTAATACGTCAATTCTACATTTCGTTGGGCATTGCTCGCTTTGAAAAATAAAGGTGTACTTTCTCTCACTTCGATTCCAATTTAAAGATATATTATTCTGTTATATTTATGACTACATATTTAAGGGAAACTCTGCACTATTACGACTGCAAGATGAATTAAAGGTAAAAAAATCTTATAGCTTTATTTTTCGAAGAAAATTAACAGAAATTAGGCATTCGAAAATCAGATAAAATACTTCAAAATTACCCTCTTAATATAAATATGTGATTATAAACAATTTACATATTATTATGTATTCGGTAAAATTGAATAGAGACCGGTAACAGTACATTTCTTTGAGAGTAATGATATTCCCTATATAACAAGTTTTAATGATAAACAGAGTTATGTTGTCGTTTGTACGGTTGAATTCACCCGCATTTCAGTGGCTTATGTGCAACAACATATTCAGCATACAGTAACCACAATATAAGTCACAAGTCTATCTTGAAAAAGGCTTAACCCTCAAGATATACGGACCCATGGTAGGGTCGGGTAGGGAAAGTAAGAAGTGAAATGATCTCTTGTTTCTTTCTTCACTGAGCCTAATTTAACACGCCAGAACAACGAAATTATATTTTAGTCTTGCAAGTTACATCATAACTATGTTTTCCACATGGACTGGCTGAATAGAGAACAAAATTTTTGTAAGAAAAATAAATTTTGATAGCATATTTTTTACCTTAAATAATTATTTTACATACGAGTTAGCTAAAAAACAAAATGAATTAGATATCGTGAAATAAATAACCTACTAACTCTTTCTGTAGAGAAACAATTCATTATTTTTCAGCTATGTATATGAAATATAGCTTCATAAGTTACGTATCTCAGAATATCTGAAAAGAAATTGTGTATCACGGCTTCAATCCCTGAAAAAATGGCATAAACCTGATACTTTTTAATTAAAATAATTATAAGGGAAAAAAGTTAAAATAATACTTAGCAATACGGTCAATATATACTAAAACAAGAAGTTAAATAAAAGTAAGAAGTAAAAGAAGATAAAAGAAACAAAAAAAAATTTACAGCAACGAACAAGCGTAAACCTTTTTCCCCTCCCATGAACCGGTACCACAGCCAAGTACAACTCAGCCCAGGGGAGTGTCCTTTAACTCTAACGGGCCGGTAAGGCAGGTCGGCCCGCCGGTTGGATCGATTTTATTGTGCCAGCCTCTAAACCTCAGCGAAGAGACTCCGGATCCAGCAATGCTGTAACCTTTATCCACTCGCAGAAGGCCGGGTCTCGGTCTTGACTGCCTTATGCCTCAAATGAGGGTTCCCCAAGGGGATCCTTCAAGGGGTTAGTCTGGTCTTACTTCTATTGAATGTAAGGTTCTGAAAATCTTAATCACAACAGGGAATTGACAAAGCGGTACACGCCATGTACGGAGTCTCCAACTGATCATCGGAGCCGGCACATCAAGGCGTACTGGTCCTCACAGCTGAGTCTGTCCAATGCCTCTCGCTGGAAGCCCCTTCTTCGCTCATCATTCTTAGCTCAAAGCACCGTCCGGGAAAAGAGGCTGAACGCACCCCAACGAGCTGCAGAAGCAATTATGTGAGTCAGTAGCAGGCTTCAAGCCTGGAATCCCTGCACGAATCCTATGTTTCTCCCATTCAGCGCACTGAAACAAGGTGTGTTCGACAGTGTCGTGCTCCGTACAGAATGTGCAGTTGGAGTGTCACGCCTCCCAATACGGTGTAGAAAGCTTCCAAAATTCCCATGGCCTGTGAATATTTGTGTAGTGTAATAGTCGAGGTCACCAAACTTTCTTTACCACAGCCGCACGTCCGATATCAGGATCTTCGTCCAGGCTGCCGTCTCCCTAGCCAGCCACCTTGCCAGGCATTACAGGTCACATCCCGAACCAAGACAGCCGACAATCCAGCATACCTGTCCGTCCTCTCCTTAACCGTAGATCAATGGATGAATGGGACATCAGATAACACGCAGGTACCATCCTATGATGTGGTCCTATATGATGCAATGATTTTCAGCAGCGATCGTATGTGCAGGGTCTGAAGTCTAGCGAGGTTGCTTTTAATCTGCAATGTTAGCCTTAAACCGGAACAGCATAAAGAATGACGGATGTAACGGTAGACATGATGATCCTTCGTTTCGACGTTCGAGGTGCCATCTGGCTCGATAGGAGTCGTTTTAAGGCACCAAGTGTCGTCCCTGCCCGCTCGCAGACCGCGATGATGTAGTCGCTGCATCTACACGACCGGTCAATAGTCATCCCGAGATATCGGACAGCGACTTTGGCTTTGGATGGGATCAGATGTTTTCCGGTGCATAGAATTACGTCTCAGACTATGTCAACTACAAGTTCAACAAATTGCGGTTAATTTATCATGTATATAATTTTGTACACAACCAAACAGATTAATATAAAGTTCCCACATATTTCCAACCATACGTAATGTTTTTAGTAAGTTTAAGCCTTGCACTTCACTAGTGCTTAGAATTTCAATGATTCTTTATTTTATCTTGTACAGAAAATTTCATTGTTAATCTAGTAATAAATTTCTTACGCATAGTTAGAAGTCAGAAATATTTTAACAATAATATTGTAACTATAAACGTAGATGGTAAGATCATTAGCACTAGTTACATTCTTTAAAGAAAGAGAATAAAATCACCAGTAGGATCGTCGATACAAGGGTGTATAGGGCCCTCAAGTTTAATAAACCTAAAATAAAAATAACGTGAAATTTTAAATAAAACACACACACATACACCACATTAAGGGGGTAAAGTGACCTGAAATTTAAACATAAAAACACATTAAAAGAAATTACAAATAAACGTTTTAACAATACCATGTAATTTTGAGACAATTGAATTTAACAACGTCTCCTATTGAATAGAAATCATGTTCGTATTCTGATGAATTATTGCCATTCTGGCAAATTCAACTGCGCTAGCATTTTCTGGAGTCCATTCTAATACGTATCGCTGTCCCATTCGGTTTAATACATATAGAATGGGCCGGATGTTTGTCCTCAATGTTCTTGTCCCGAATAGCAGTTAGTGTGATTAAAGAATCGGAACATATAAGTACTCTCTCTTCGCAAAGATGTTTTGTGTTGCCAAGATCTTGCTGTATAGCAATGAGCTATGCCGTGTAAACACATGCTACATCTGGAAATTTCAACGGATGAGCTTCTCCATTCATACATAAAGAGCATCTATGCCCAAGACGAAGTTTATGTTTCTCAACAGAAAAATTACCGTAGAGTCTTTACCCACATATTAAAATATAAAGGTTGTTTAATCAGCCTAGTCAAGGAACGCCGTTTGGGCGTTCCTTAATGCCGTTGCTTTGTTCAACCGATATCAGTAGTTTATCTAAAGGAAAAACTCCTACCTCTTAGCTGTGGGAAGTTACCTGAGAATTACTGCTGGCCATCAGCCAACTTAAGCTCCAGGCGCTTTAAAATGCTGGACAGGTACTTTCTGGCATTCAGCAATCTAGGCGTGGCAGCAAATTGCTGTCTTGACGATAAAAATTTATTTAATGAAGTCATATATATTTTTAGAAGTTGATGGGGTGCGCCTACCCATTTTAGTTATATATGAGAATTGAGCCGTTGAGACACGTAAGCCCGTGGTTATGGCACCACGCATAGTCCGCTCATGCTATTAGGAAAACTCTAAGAGCTATTAGGACACTGGTCGCTAAACTTTGTTGAGGCTCAGTAGCCGTTTGTAGAAAAGACATTCGGTCTCATGCTTTAGGGCGACCGAATGATGTGGTGGCGGGGGAAATGCCAAGCAAACCAATATACAGAGCATCCAAAACCAAGTTCAGTATTAGACCCATCAATAAAACTTTTCATACATCCCTCATAGATACAGATAATTTGCGAGAGATCTCAAATTGTTCTTATAGATAGCAAGAGCCTGATGGTATTTTTCTCATAGAAATTGCTAATGTATGCAACAAAGCAATTTCGCGGGGGTTTTTGTTGCTAACTCACGATATCGTATTCCGATTGCTCTGGAATAGATAGCGCGTTCTTTATATAAAATAGCCAAAGAATTATTATCAAAGTTCTAAAGTTTCATACGAATAGGAAATGCGCATATATTTGATGTATATCTTAATAGTAAGAACTCACCCATTTTTGACATGATCATCATTCTTTAATATAAGTACTCGTATTATTGCTATAAATGGCGGCAAAGTAAAAATATATACAACAAAGATTGAAATTATCATCAAGTCTCTTGATGGCGACAACTGGCGACAGATGACGACAAGTGGCGACAACATTAATCATAATATTTTTCCTACAATTTTATTTGGTTTAATGCAATTCTATTACAGCTTGACTTTGTGTGCAGTTTTAATTTACTAAACTTTTTATCTTATATTTAATTACAAGGTCGATTGAATAGTCGGTTAGTTTGTGATAAATCAAATTTATTATTTTTAACTTTTCATTTAAATTATTAACATTAAAAAAAAATTATCAAAAATATTTTCCTACTTCTTGCTGTTTTGTAGATAGAAATATTTAAATTAAAAAACCAAATTACTGTAAAATTGTAAAATGTTAATGATGTAAATGAAACAATATTGATTTTCTGCAACTATAATTTTATCGCT
The DNA here is from genome assembly GCF_047948215.1 of Lycorma delicatula. Classification (NCBI taxonomy): domain Eukaryota; kingdom Metazoa; phylum Arthropoda; class Insecta; order Hemiptera; family Fulgoridae; genus Lycorma; species Lycorma delicatula. The sequence continues at coordinate 127,097,979 of NC_134462.1, forward strand.
TGTGTATCTTTTAAAAACATGTAAATATGATAGCCTCGTTGAATAAATATACTTACTAATGGATAAATATTACGCTATTTACAGACTTAATTCATAGGTACATGTTATACATTCAATGCTGTAAATAACACTGGTATATGTAAATAACCAGCAAAATGTACACTTACTAATTACATCGTGAGTGAAATTCATAATTTTCGTCGTGTGATTCAGGATATTTATCGTTATCCAGACAATAGTACAAGGAAAATTTCATGTCGCACTGATTTGTCAAAAACCAAAATGTGGTGCATCCTACGGAAAGAAATTCTTTATCCTTTCGGCCTACAGAAGGTTCAAAATTTCGGCCAACAGATAACCCCAGCGGTTAATAAACTTCTGTCATTGGCATATAGACAACACTAAGGTATATTCAATTTTATTTTCTGATGAAGCCACTTTTACGAGAAACGGAGTCTCCAATTCTGAAAATAGTCATTTATAAAGCGGAGACAATCCAATAGTACTGTAGGAGACTCCAACATAGATTTCACATTAAATCTAATGTAAAATTTGGTAATCTAATGGGTTTTGTGTGGCATTATTTATGACAAAATTCTGGACCATTTGTTTTGAATGAACCTTATGGTAGAAAAACAATTTGCCGGCTCTTTTGGAGGATGTACCTTTACAAACTAGATTGTAACTGATTTTCCAGCACGATGGTGAAACGCCATGATTTTCTTTACTAGCTAGAAGTCACTTGAATGCTAATTTTTTAAACTGGATTGGACACGTAGTGGACCAATCGACTTGCCATCACGAACATCTGACTTAACGCCACTAGAATATTTCATGTGGGATGTTATGAAAATGATAACATACAGATAAAAAGTTAATACTAAAGAAGAGTTACTCATTAAAATACGAAATGCTATTGAATTTATACGAAACGATCCTGAGATGATACGGAAAGCCACCGGAAATATTTTACCCTCTGGCAGAGTGCTGTGTATATTATGAAGGAGGGAATTTCGATCAATTACTACTGTAAATGAGATTTTTTATTCTGTTGCCATACATTTCATTTTTTTGTTCTGCAATATTACGAAAAATATTTATTAGGTTCAGAAAGAATATTACGATTTTATTTTTATTTTTACGATTTTTTATTTTTCGTGTGTTTTGCTTCAATAAAACCGATTTTAAAAGTTATTACTGGGTGTATTTCACTCATTTTCTCAGAATTATATTTTCTATAAGTGTTGTTACTATACCTTCCACATTATATTAGTCATTTCACAAAGCTATTGTACTATAAATATAAAAAAACCTTGTTTTCAACACCGAATTTCGTGTTTTACTTCGGTTATCTTAAAAACTATTAGAGCTACAGTTTTGGGACCGTTTTATCCTATTTCTCAGCTCTAATTACATAAGAAATCAATCACCAACTTTACTCCTTAATCTGGGTGTCATTACAAGAGCCGAAACCCGGGAGAAATCTTTCGCTAACTGTAACTACAAAATAAAGCATTTCCAGACTTTTTACATAAAAGGTTTTTGTTATTTTTACCAGTAGAACATATCCTAAAAGTTTCGCCGTTGCTTTGTGGACATTCTGTATAATGCAAATGGATTTTAAAAGCAATGTTATGGAAATTTGTAAAATGAAATCAGTTTCTGGAAATGTTATTCATTTCACACAAAAATATAAAAAAATATATGATCCAAGAGAAAAGAAAATAGAAAGTTGTCTTAACAACAGAAAATGGAAACAAAATGAATTTAAGTTAATATTTTTTTAATATAAAAGTATATATCCATCGGTAAAAATGATTACTGCTGATATTTATCATAAAATTTAGAATAAAAAAATCACGGTAGGCGAAATTACCGAAAAACGAAAATAGTTCCATAAATTAATAAATGAAAATGCTGCACGATACAGTATTATTGTACTGTAATCACAGACATAATTCTGTACTCTCAATTCTATGTTCAAGATCTCTGCTTCTATAAAATTAAATAATTTTGTATTTTCTAGCATCATTCGTAGCTCTAGATCTATGCTACGTTTGGTAATCAAACAGAAAATGGGATATGAGTTTTTTCTCGGCGTTTTATGACCCAGAACATCGAGAAACGAAAAAGGGTTGAAGTAATCTGATTGTACACAGATTAGTGTATATATGTTAGTAATAATTTTGAGCTTAATATCTTCAATAAGGAAGGGGGGTTTCGTTGGGGGACAATTTCCTTAAAATTTAACATACAGAAGAATAATAACCAATGCCAGGAAAGTATTACAATTTTGTTGTAATATAGATTATTTTTATTATTTGTTTTTAGTACGTCTTTGACTATAATAGTCACGATGAAAATAATATAATTTCGTTATCTTTTTAATGAATAAAAATATTTAGTCTTACGTCTTACGCTTTCAATTGCTCTTGTGAGTAAAGATTAGGAAGGCTAATTTCAGTGTTATGATGTCTGTCTCGTGGACACTGAATCTGACAGGGGTTGTCATTTGGCCCTTGTGATTGGCGAGGGCCGGTAGGAGATGAATCGTCCCATGATTTTCCACTCAGCGCCGATGAATCTGGGCAGCCTGTGCGAGGCATTGGTTTACCCAAGTCGAAGATCCGTAGTTCGTATCTCGCTGCGGCCGTTGATGTGGAAACCGATCGAGTCGTTGATCCGTCGCCACTAGTGAGTGGACGTAAGTCTGCACGGAGCAAGATATTTGAAAGTAACCGGTAGGTGTCGTTTGCTGTCGCATCCCCGAGGTCATGCAGTTCTTCTGAGGATGAGAGCATGCAACCGGGTTGCGAAGTGGAAATGGGGGAGAGCGGTACTGCATCGGCTCCTAGGCCCAAACTTAAGATGTCGAAGCCTTTATCACCACAAAAAACAGGGGTCTACTAAGAGGTCCTGCGCGAGTGGCGTGCATCCCCGGATTTAAGAGAGGGTTCGAACGGGGAGTCACCAGATATCAACGATGACAACGGCACCGTGCGCCGAGATGACGGTACTGGACGTTCTGATTGCTTTGTATGTTTACCAAAAGCAAAATGTAAAAATATCTGCGCATATACGATGGCTATTGGTGGGTAGGCGAAATCATTGAAGTCAAAATATATGAAAATAAAAAAGGATTATCGAAAACAGGTTTTCCACCCGCACGGTTCTGGTATTTCATTCAAGAAATAATTGACGGATAATCAAACACGGGTTCAACTGGGAAATATTTTAATGATTCCGCCTTCCGAACTTTTTCTATCAACTATTGGAAGAGGATATGAACATTACACTAAAGATGAATAGAATAAAAAAATTCTACTCAATAAAAAGATGGCAGGAGCACTAACTGTTTATCAATTTGTCCTTGTTACTTATCATTCTGTAATTGACTATTTATTAATTATCAATTTATTCATTCTATTGAGTTTAGTTGTAATTTTTATAATCTGAAAAAAAATACATAACATCAGTATTTTTGGATACGCTGTTTACGGTTTTAAGGTACGGTGATTTTAGCGGTTTTGTTGGCTTCATTACTCGTCAAGGCATTTGTGTAAAAAAACAAACTCTATATGCTTTTAAATAGCATAACATGTACTTACTGGTGTAAAAATTTCATATTTTTGCCACCTGTCCCACATGTGGTTTTGGACCCCAAAAATGGGACATTTTCAAAATCTTACAATTTGGCGTCCATTTTTTTAATGACTCCGTGCAGTCCAATTTTTTTTATACGTACTTTTAGTTTCTAAGAGGTAAAAGGTAAAAAAAAACAGGCCTATTACCCTAAGCCCTTCAATACTTATTTTAGGCCCAAATTTGGAAAGAACAATATGTAAACGTAACTTCATTAAACATTACAATATTTGGTTGCCATAAAATTAAATTTAAATACAGTACGATGAAGTTCTATATTTCCTTTTTCTAGAAACCATTTCTGACGTCCGTATGATGAAAAATAAGAATGCTACAGCCTATGGAATAAGAACGAAAATCGCTGTTTTTACCTATTGTCGAGTTATAAAATAGCCTATTATTCAAGAAAAATATTTTTTTTAAATATAAAAAAAATATTTTTTCGACACTACAAGGTGGGCTATCATATAACAAATATCATCAAAACCAAAAATAGTGATACACTGATCATTTGTTAAATTAGAATGGAATGCCGATCCCCTCGGTCTAATCTAAAATTTTACTACAAAAAAAAGACTTTTGATTCATAAAAAATAGTTACAAGACAAAAACACCTTCCATTAAAAAAGTCAACAAAAAAAATTAAAAAAACAATATTGCTAATAGATACCACAGATAAAAAAGCGTCAACGTTCCAACTTGCAGCATCACAAACCACGCTTTCTAATTTGCCCGCTAAATTTTTTCGGGCAAATTTAATTAATTTTAAATTAGCATAACTCAAGAACGATTGAACCAATCATCAAATTTTTATATGCAAAATTTCATATCTAAATTTCAATGAAATTAATTTTGTAATTTTGGAGATTTTTCAGCTACAAAATTTTATACATAGGTCTAAAAATACATATATAAATAAATATATAAGGAAACCACAATATAACTGAATGGTATTTTCGTAATTCTTGTGCAGAAAATTCATTTTCACCCCCTTTCTACTACCATTACGCGATCGAAAGTAATACCGTAAGTTTTTACTTTCTTGTACGAAGTAAAGGAAGTATTGTGATCGCGAAAAATTTCGGTTTTCAGATTTCAACGGAAATATCCATTTTAAACATCCGTGAATCCGTTTTAACTAGTTTCGGCGTGACGTCTGTGCGTAGTATGTATCTAGCATAACTTAAAAATGATTAGCTATAGAATGTTGAAATTTTGGATTTAGGACTGTTGTAACATCTAGTTTCGAAAAGTGGGTAAAAATAATATATATTTATATATTATTAAAATACTGAAAAGGTCCGTAAGAGAATTATTTTGTGCAATTTTGCTAAGAAATTGTTTGATATTAACGAAATCACGTACGTGCTATGATTTTTTCATAATTTTTTTTTTTAAACTAACAGGTGTTGGGAAGAGCAGCAACTATTAGCACTGAAGCAAAAATCTTTTTGAATATATTTTTTACGTACAATTAGATTAGAAAAAAATCTAGTACAAAGTATCTAGCGGAGGTATAGTCATTAGTCAATGAATACCGTATTTTTGATACTGCTACTGAGTAATATTTTTGGCTAGATTAAATTATTCAAATTACTTAAAATTAATGAAATCGACAATTCCGTTTTTTAATATAGTTTTATTTTAATTTTTCTAACTCAATTTAGTTGAATAGATCAGTTTTTTACATTTATTACAAAACGAGGGATATCTATAGTTTACAAAACTGCTACTAGTTAACTAATATAAAAGGCAAAAACATTCATTACTGAAACAGATAATATGCTTTGTAGTTAGTAGTTCTTAAATAAATCCTTAAATATCTTTCATATTAAAACAAAGAACCATAGTTATTGCAATAAATGTAAAACCTTTCACGGAATTTAAGGAGATTTATCAAGCATAAGGAATTGATTAGAATATTTTATAGCATTATCGTTTCTTCTCATAACAAAATTATTGTTATGAATGTTACAATCGATATATTACTCCAACATTTTGTTTAATGCCAAATACTTAATATTCTTCGAAAAAAATTATTTACTTACTAATTTTACAATAAATAATTTTATATACAATAAAAATATTTACTGACGTATATATAATACACTTTTTCCTTAAAAAATATTTTTTTATGAGCCACTATATAATGATTATTCATAAAATATATACTAGACTTCAATTCACAAAATGAAATTAAAATAAAATTCCGCCATTTGCATGTAAAAAAAAAAATGTTTTTTTTTTGTATGTATAATAAAAATACATAAGTTTTGTACCATCCACAAGTTCAGATATTTGAAATAAGCCCGAGTATAAATATTTTCTTTTTATCGTTAACTCCATCTTGGGACCGGACCTGCTTTAATAGAAACGCAGCCCTAGGGAAACAGACTCAGGGGGAATTATTCACCTCCGCACTTATTCCTTCCTTTTTTTACACCGCGTGCCACGCCCATTCGGTCTGCAGCATAAACCGCATCATGTTATTTGGTAAAAGTACTGCGAATTCCCTCTAGTATGCTTCTCTATACTGTATACTGTTCTCTATATTATAGGAATCGATCGTACACGAACAACCTATGTTTTGCGATATCCTTCTTCACACAAAAGTCGCATTCCGCAGAGACTTTCAACAGCGGGGGATCCCATTTACGAACGCTTAAGCAGTGTCGGGCTCGCTAATAGGTGCCGGAAGATGTTATTAATATACATACGTAAATCTGCGCATTACCGACTAAACCATCACCCTTTCTGGAACCGCTAGTGCAGCATTCCTTTTAGAAGGGGCATGCACGCTCACTCACACACTTATATGTCATAGTGCAATCGCATCATAATACGAATATCAACAAAAACACATCAGTCACAGCAAACATGATACATCACCATACATAAAGATACAGAAAACAGATTATGAAACTACATACAAAGAAAAACGGTACAGAATATATACAAATACAAGGGGAGAAAAACTCAAGAAAACAAGTCTCACAACATAAAGATACGCCTGAAATGAGTCGTTTATTAATATTACACGAACAGCTAATCCTCACGGAATGCAGTAAATACAAAAACTACACACTACAATAAGGCCCAAGAAACAAGGAATTAGTTCAAGATCAGACAGACATCATAATGACATAAAACACATCAAAAGAAAAATACTCAAATATATACGAAAAAATTAAAAATCAAAAACATTACTTCATAATTACAGTACAGCAAACTTACATCATAAACTAACCCGGCACACATACATACCCCTTATACTTACTACCTGCGGACGCCATCAGATACGAGAGCGGAGTGCCCGCGGCCTCTTCACGACAAATGACTGGTAAGGAACTGATCAACTCGTAAATCAGTAACCCGTGTTAGCGATCCAGCCACCTTTAGAGGCCTGGGGTCAGCCTGTAGGTCCATCTGCCCAACGTTGACCGATTCCATTGAATAAGAATATAGAAGTGTTAGATTAACCACGAATTCAGGTATCCTAAATAAATCTAAGAAGGTTAACGCTTGTCAATTAGAGTAGACCAATTTACTTAACGCTAGGATTTTTTTTTAATTTAAGAAGATAAAAATATAAATAATTAACAATACTCTCGTAAATGGCATTTAAGGAGACGAAAATAGTTAATGAACTGATTCTTAACCTATTATTGTTATATAGAACTAAAAGCAGATTACATTTTTTCTTTTTTGAAACCCGAATTCTCTTGCTAAAAGTTGTATTTTCAAAACAGGCACGTACTATCAGTATATTAAATTAACGGAGTATTATAAATGCGAATTTAATACTTTCCAGTAATAGATATGCATCCGAATAAGAGAACAGGAACAATTAAACAGAGATTATTGGGTTAATACAGGTTTTGTGTAATTGGAGATCGGACCTTTCTTAACTGATATAATCAGCCCTCATTGAGAACTTTTCAACGAAGTGGTACTTATTTTCATTGATTCCAGAGTTATAGCCAAATAAATGTTTAAGGGGAAGGCACATGGGTTCGAATCCGACATCGTTTCTTTTTTTAATTTTTTTTTAAATTTAAATATATTGATTTATTATTAGCCTCTGATTGTAAAAAAAAAAATGTTTATATGTAATTTAATAGGTGGAAAAGGAAGTCACGTGGTGTCCACATCAGATTTTTTTTTAATATAAAATAGAAAATCCTGGTCTAGTAAATCGGAATGTCCTAAGAGACCGAGTCCCCTGAGTAGTAAAAAACGTGAGTTCCTTCTCAAATATCTAAGTTCGTCAATGCTCTGCCCGTTGTTGATATATGGAAGCCTTTCATCACTCTAATCAGTTGTTGAACGGTAAAGACAGTATAATACTAACATAACAATTTTTAAAGTCGGATTACATCTCTTAAATCATCTTTTTCATAGTAAATATAAAAAATAAACCAAAAATTACAAACAAGAGACCAAAAGAAAAGTATAGGTAGAATGACTTTTATCAAAATAGATCTATAAAAAACTAAAGACGTTATTTCTAAATTAACAGAGAATAAAAAATATTCATATATCAGTACTTTTTTGTTATTTGGTCTTAAACTACATTTGCTTATTTTTATTAACTGAAAAATAATAATAAATTATAAAATAAAAAAAAATTATCTTATAATAATAAATTAACCTAATTATTGATATATAATAAATAATAGAATTATCCTTCTGTTATATTACATATTTAATTATATTATCATAATATTACTTTTCATATCTTTATTTACAGATAAATAAAGCTCAAATAAAGAGTTAAATTGTTCACAGTTTATCAGTTATGAGAATTATTATGTTATTTTTTGTTTTGTGTTAATCTTATTTATTTGTGGCAATAAATATTAAATCAATCTACTAATGTACTTCCATGCGTTTACAAGTATTCAATGGCTGTTCTTTACGACGAATTTAATTTTGTTTGACCTGTCGATTCTGAAGAAGCGGGTGTTAAACCTTTTCAGGGATATAACGATGTTAGCACCCATCGGAAAATAAAGATGAGATGAAAATGTGCATCAATAATGATATCAATTGAGTGTTACAGAAGCGATTGTTCAAAAGTTAACAACGTATTGAAAATCGATTGGAAGGTATTCGACTGTAGTTAGGTTTATTTTTGTTTGTACGAACATCTTACTTTTGGTTAATAGAAATATCGTGGTCAATCAGTCAATGTATAAAAGTGTCATTTTCATAATCGATTTACCTTACCGCCCTTAAGAAAACTGGTAATGGTTGCATCGTGAAAGTAGACGAAAGTTTATTTACACGCAGTAGGGTTAAGCCTGGTTTTAGTGTAGTGAACGTCAAAGTGATTACCGTTCTGAGAACCTTGGTAAATGGTTCCAAAAATTGGGCAATTAAAGAGCAGATGGTGCACGGACTATTTAACCTTGCAAGCCTCACAGATCTTCTGAGGAGAGTCTAACGAAGTTAGAAACTTGGTTAAGTAAAAGATATAAATTAAAACTGAGCAATTAAAAAAAAAGAAAAGGAGATGGGGCCAGATAACAGTAAAGTGATAAAAAAAGTTATTTTTTCTTAATTAGTAAGTAAACAAATAAATGAGAACTATAATACTAAAACGTTATAAAATTTACTTGATAATCATCTAATATTATTAGAGGTCCGGGTTCGAATCCCGGTCAGGCTTGGCATTTACACACACGCTACAAATCATTCATCTCATCCTCTGAAGCAATACCTAAAGGTGGTCCCGGAGGTCAAACAAAAAAAGTAATCATCTAATATTAAAATTTATTTATTCTCTATCCGAAACACAGGAAAAACCCAGGGACAGTTACATTTCCGTTTTCTTTTTTTTTTCTTTTTGAGGGTAAGAAATTAATTTTTACCCTAAGAAAACACCAAGCTGACCGGGAACTGAACTCATACCTTCTGGAAGAAAAGCAGAGAAACTACCGCATTGCCAAGGCCAAGAAAAGTAGTACAAATAACAGTAACATGAATTATGGGACACATTTTTTAAATTTGTAAGTTACCTTCTAAGAAAATTGAAAATTTCCATTAATAATAGATCTTGTTTTTTTTTCAATCAATCATCATTAAATTACCAATTATTCGTTAAATTCCGAAAAAGGAAGTAACGTCCGCACTGTTATGATTAATAGAATATCCAAATTATTTGAGTACAAATGATCAATCTTATACTAAATTTTTATTTTATTGTTTAATTTATTACCTTGATGGCAGGTATAATACTTAAACTGTCTGTAAAATATAAAACTGCAACAAATTTTAAATAAATAAAATAAAAATGTTCGAAAATTAGAAAAAAAATAATAATTTGATTGTTTGAATTTCAAGTTTTAGAAATCGACCCCAAATTAAAACAATCACCAACTTACCATTCGATAATCTGACACCGAATTTAAAAAATGAATAAATAAATTTTATTATTTTTAGTTGGGTTTTTAAGTCTAATTATTTTTATTTTACATTCACTGTATTTACGTTAAAAGTTTTTACGTTATGAAAAACTTATTACGTTTAAGCCTATGAACTACATACAAAAAACCTCCTGATAAATAACGATTCGCGAGAAACGTGAGGTATGAATTCCATCTCTTCAGCAAATAGAAAAATAAATACAGAGAAACAATGAAAATTGACTACTAATAAGTGTTAAAAAAGGGTTTTAGAATTTTTAGAATATATCATTTTTTAACTTTGATTTTGAATTACGGAAATCGATTCTTTCAGTGAAATGTATGCTTTGTATATCCATTCAACATAAGTTAAGTCTTTTTGTTAGATTGGATAAAAGAAAAGTATGTTTTACAAAAATAATAATGTAGAAAAATGTTAAAATTATTTTTTTTAAAAACCGATTATACAGACGCCTTTCCTACTCGATGTCATTATCTGAAAAAGAAAACTAGCAATAATAATACTGTACTTTCCAAGCATTTTCTTAGAACAATTTAAATGTATAAAATTGTGCTAATTTACAAAAAAAAAACCATTCCAAGAATGATTTTTATAATAAAATTATAATTTATGGGAAAATACATATTCATTTCTATTCTACGGTATCATCATAAAAGACTTTAATTTCACATGTTATATCTACATATTATAAAAGATGACAATATTTTGGACTGTGGCAAAAATTGAAACATTATTTCCATTTGCTCAATTCTACATAGAAAAAACAGTACAAGTTTCATAGATTCAAATGTAAAAATTAAAAATAATGTTTTGTGTAAGATTTGTTACCACCAAACTTCTGTTAAGAATTTTAAAATGTTCCAACACAAACGTAGAGAAAAATAATTAAATTTTAAGCTGATTGACCGAAATCGAAAGTTGGATGTCAATGACATCTACACGTATATAAATAAAAGATAATCTTCGTATTACGTACGCCCTAATAACTCAAAAACTACTTAACCGATTTCGCTGAAAATTTCCCTATTATTATTTGTACCGGGAGTGTATACATCTTATTAATTACATATATTTGTTGACCTGGCATGAGATGTTTGTTATGTATAGGTATGACTAAGATAGTATCGATTGTTATAATGGTATGTATAGTAGTATCGATTGTTATGGTGTGAATTTATATAAACAAAAGACAATCTTCGTTTTGTGCGTGCCCTAATTCGGAAAATCATGTTTTTCTAATCATAAAATGGTTTTCTTACACATGAGCATGCAACGTATAATACGTTGCATGCTCTCGTGTAAGAAAACCTGGCGATTCGTTTATATATGTGCCAAATGTAATCACCAAAAACATCATACATTTCAGAGCCAATGATTTGGATTTAATTGAAATACAATTAATATTGTACATTTTATTATTTTGAAAGTATAATTTGTAAATACAATACAAAATTGTATTAATACAATACAATACAGAAGTATTGCTCGGTCGCCTATTTATTTTATAAGCTTCAAATCAAACTTCAGTAAAATTTTGAACGAAAAGTTTAAACTTTAAAGTTCAACCGCCTTAAAATATATATCCTCCCCAAATAAATATTTTCCACCTACCCGATTTTTTTAAAAAATAATAGAAATATTCCTTTTTTTATAGTTATCTCACACCAAATTTCTTGAATTACAGGTTATCCCGTTCCTGAAATGGAATCAAAATACACGTAAATTTTACGTTAAAAACTTTTTAAGTTCTAGATGAATGAACGTAGAGCTATAAATTAACGAAGAGCTTTCAGCTATACTTTTCTTTTTTATATAAAACTAGGAGAGTAGAATTTTCGTTTAGTCCTAGGGAAAAGCAGTCTTTAATTTCTGTACAGATTAAATGTAATAAATCATTGTATTACGTCTACAAACCTTATCATACTTGAAAAATTTTAAAAATAATTCGTCTAATTTTACAAAAAAGAAAAAAAAATTTACACAGAAAAAATTACTTAAAAATAATAAATAGTAATTATTTATTCAAAAATTAATGCGAAGAAAAATAATAAAAATTAAAAGAAATAAATCTGACCTTTCATCAAGTTTGTAGCTAGATCGACTTATATCAGACCAAGCACTCATACTTCGTGAACGTCTCCGTATTTGTTGCTGATAAACGCGACTTGTACGTCGAGAACTTGTATCCATATCGGGAGGGAAATTTACACGAACTATAGGAGGACTTCTCATCGGTGGAGGCTGTAACTCTACAACTTCCACCTGCTGGTTACTATCCTCCGGCAGCAAGAACTCGCTGCTTGCTGCATCCGGTACCGTCTCGTACATTTTCCGGTTTTTCTGTTTTATCACTTAAGAAAATACACTTTCCATATATTATGCGTGTAACGTCTCTTCTATTTTCCTTTTTATAATGACGGGAGGGTGTTTAAAACAAACCCTCCCGAACAAATCCAAATCTGACACGTCACATAGTTTATAATAATATATTTAAAACATCGTAATAATTATATCTTAAATTGTTTTTTCTTCATATTACACACAAAGTTATTTTTACATTTTTTAAATGTTTTATCTAATTTTTCAAAAAATCAAACAAAACACCACTTCAAACAAGTTCACAGTTTTCAATTATAAATCTGGTCACCTAAAATAATTGTTTATTAACACAAATTTTTATGAGTAAGTTAAAATACATACCTGTATGTATTATGTTCTATTATACGGATTTTTTTAATTGGATATAACGTAGAATTAATTAAAATTGTAAATTAAAATTTTCTGATTTACCATGTTATAGAAAATGTATACATTAAACAAAGAAATGTAATATTTCCACACTTATAGGCTACTCATATGAAACATTATTTTAAATATATTTTCATTAAAATGGGATTTTTTTATAACTATGAGTTACATTTCCAAATTAGTTCTGCACCATATTATTTTGATAACTCATTAATTTGGCCTTTAATATGAATTATTCAGAATTATGTATTTTACTACATTTCATTGGTATATCATAAGTAGTACGGTATATCATAAGTAGTACTTATGGTTCCAGAGTTATAGCTACAAAAAACTTTAATTAATGAAATATTAATTTCTTACAAGGAAGGCACAGCGGTTTGGACTTCATTTCCTTTTTTTTAACTTTAAATATATTGATTAATTAATTATTAACCTCTGATTGTTATAAGTGAAATAAAATTTTATATACTTTTAAAAATTGGTATAAGTAATTTAATATCAGTACGAGGAAGTCATGTGGTATCCACATCAAATTTATTTGGGTCGTTTGCACTACTATTTAAAAAAATATATAATTTTACGATAAATAATAATTCAATAATAACAATAAAAAAAAGAAATATGAAAAAATACCAGAAGTTATTAATGAAATAAAATTATATCTACTTTTCATTTTAATAAAATGTGTATATATAATTTAGTAGGTGTACAAGGAAGTCACGTGGTGTCCACATCAAATTTTTATTTTTAATATAAAAAACACATTTCAAGGTTAATATCTTTATATTATATCAGTAGCCTAAAATACTATATTATTTATAAATTAAAAATAGGTTTTCCAAAAAATAATCTTATTTAGCAGTATTTTTTAAAATTATATTGCAGAACTAAAATACAACGTACAATGTACACTAGGAACGTTTTGCAGAACGATTTTATTTTTTATTTTCCACCGACATATACACTTACTATCCTTCGAAGTCACTCTTCAAAGAAACTCTGCCATGTTTCATCGGAGATCCGAGCACAGTCATCGTCTCAAGTCCGCAAGTAAAAATGCTTCCCTTTCAGTCCGTGCTTCACCTAGGGGTACATCCCAACCCCGTAGGGGAAGACACCCGCCTTGTGACATTTCCGGTTGCCATTCCCCCCCACCACGGGGTTCCTAGCCCTGATGGGCTTTAACGGGAGCACCTAGGGGAACAGTGCGAAGTTACATTAGGGAAAGATCAGGGCTTTAGGGAAGGTGCTCTAACAGTTTTATTCCAGTGCTGGCCAAATACTAGGAAAAGCAATAATTGAAGCGGTGTACTGGAACGTTATCATGGTAAGAGACCATGTGCTCGTTCTTGAGGGCTTTGACAATTTTAGGCAAGTATACCTCGATATACCATTTCCCTATAACTTGCGTTTCTATTTCCAAACATTTTTAGCAGTTCATGGCGACAAGAAACATGATGTGCCATCAGACCGTTGGTCAAGTTATGCGGCACCCAAAGCGTAAAAGGTTTTCTAACTTGAAATAGATTTCGCAGAACAGCACGAGCTGCTAGTGCATAATGCCCAAGGTCACCTCTATTTGGTGGGAGGTCACACGCCTTTCTTGTCTCAAGCGTTTTTCCTACTGCAGGTATGTTTCTCTCAGATTTAGAGGAAGTCGGTCGACCTCACCTTGGAACCAAGGCAAAAATTTCCTCTTTCAAACACTCCGTACAATTAAATCATGTTATCCGAATCCTTTGCAAGTATAGGTGTCATACTTGATCGACATGCAAAATTGAAGCGAAAAATTGCCCGGTATTCATTTTTCGACCACGATCGTATCGCTACTTCCTTCAACTAACACAACTGAAAATCAAATGACACTGAGGCAGTGATTAGAGAAGGTACAGTGCAGGTTGGGACTTGTCTAAGCGATCTGTTCCGACGCAAACGTTCCTATTGCCTTTTGTACATGTAGTTTAATAAATGTAAAGCTGGGTTAAATGATATACATATATATATTATTATTAAAATAAAAATTATTTTACCTGATCAAATCATTTTACGATCATATTATTTTGAACTTAAAAACATTTATTATTTTATTTTTTAAAAAATTGCAAATAAAATAATAAAACCATGGATACATCATTATTATTAAAAATATATTTGTCAATTAATTTTTTACGTAAATTTATATAGCAAACCCATTTTTTATTAAATGGATTTTCAACAATTGAAACGAATTGTACTGCCAATAAGGTTCATATAGTATAAGTAAGTTGTATAATTTATTTATTACTAAAACATTCTTAACTGATTTATGAAGGTTAATATATAAATATGTATATATATATATATATATATATATATATATATATATATAGGACAGAATTAACAACTTCAATTTTTTATGTTAATGAAAAGCGCTGTAATATGGATAGTTATATCTTTCTCTCTCCTCACTCTCTCTTTGGTAAAATATGAAACTCAATTTCATTCTCTTGAAAATGTTTGAAAATTTATTCATGAAACTATGAAGGAAAAATTTGAAGGAAAAAGATTAAAAAAAAAGAAAAAAGCTAGTTCAACTGTATAAAATATATACAGTTCAAATACATCCCATTGACATTAATTTAAAAGAAAACTGTTTTTATTAAGAAAAAATCTAAAGAAAGAATAATTACAAATTTATATCAAACACAATCTGATTATTTAAATAAAAAAATTTTGTATGATCAAAGTAATTGTATTTACACATTAAAAAAAAAATTAATTTCAGATTAAGCTTGAACAGAAATAGAATTTGGATAAAGTTCGTTAATAACTCATAAATTTATACAAATAAAAATTAGCAATTTATTATGAAATGGTCATTAAAAGTGTTTAAAAATGACTTCTATTGAAAGAGATTTCAGAATTTAAAAAAGGAATAAATCAGAATTGTATCTATATTTTCTTTTCAACTAATTATTATACGTCAATATGTATGGATAATAAAATCCACCAACATAATATATAAAGAGAGATTTATAAATATATCACCTTTAATGAAAGTTTATTTATTCATTTATTAAATTTTGTAGTTTTATTATTTTAAATTTATATATAATTTTTTTTTTTTTTTGTTATAAAGGAGCGGGTATCAACATCTATGGTCATTTGCCTGGTGGAAAGTGGTAGCTTATGAAAAGATGCCAGGATTCGAATCCGCGACCTCTGTACGAAATTCGAGACACTACCTACTCAGCCACGGAGGTCTGGTGATTTAGGTATCTTTTATTTTTTTAAATTTTAAATAATTTATGTACTGTATTTAATTACAATAATATCGAATTTACTTCATGTTGTTTGTATTTTATATAAGAAATTAATCCCAGAATACTCTAAAACTGCGTTTAAAAATCTGTCCTTTTTTAAAATTCTTTTTTAATCTTATTTTCCGTCAAAAACAACCATAATTTAAAAAATTAACTATAGAAATTAGTTATTTACGATTGTTCTTACTGGCACCGAGATATTATATAAACTTAATGCCTGTTCTGTGTTCTTTTACGAGGCCTTTGAGTTTTACTCCGCCTTGAAAGTTATCGAAACCCGTAGGAATGACAGATTCCTAGTAATTACCGACTCTAGAAGTGTACTTGAGAGCTTGAGCTGCAAACCTAGAGCTTGAGAGCTTGAGCTTGAGCTTGAGCTTCTGAGAATCCATCGTCCAGATTATTCACGATATCCTTTCAAGGATAAATAAGACTGTGGTACTGGTATGGATCCCTGGCCGTTGTGGTATCCTCGGGAACGAACGTGCCGATGAGGCTGCCAAGAGAGCTGCAATAAATTGCATCCGAGTACAATCGACATGTGAGACAGACTTCATGAGATCAGTCCGTGTAAAATTGCGGCCTCAGTGGAATAGGTTCTGGCTGCTGAGTTCTCCCACGGCATTACATAAAATCCGGGAGAATGTGCTCGACAAACCTCTTTCCCCGAACATTAGAAGAGACCAAGTCATCTTAACTCGGCTAAGGACTAGACACACCAGGCTTACACACGCTCACCTACATGGCTTTCCTCAGAAGATCTGTGAGGTTTGCAAGGTTAAATGGTCCGTGCACCATCTGCTCTTTGATTGCCTAATCTTTGGAACCGTCCGACAAAAATTTACACCTGGGTTCGGATATGAAATTTCTATTAACCAGAACGAAGGTATAAAACGTCTCCTACAGTGGAATGAAGAATATAATTTAGTGATTTTTGTATTTTATTTTGTATTTATTGTGGTCACTTGTCTATGTTTATTCTTTATTTTTGTTGTTTTATATAATACTGTTACTGTAGTCGCTAATGACTATCTTTATTTTTGTTGTTTTATATAATACTGTTACTGTAGTCGCTAATGATTATAATTGTTGATGCCACTGTAAAAAAAATATATATATATATATATTTTTTTTTTTTCCCCTTCTCACAGTTAAGAAGGACCTCAGCGAACTACAACTGAACGAAGGCGATGAGTGTAACAGAACTGAGTTTAGAGATAAAATTAATAAACACATTTTCCGGAAACTTACAGATAAGACTATAACTGGGAGGCAGTGGCCTGATGAACAAAATCAAGTTAAACGAGACGAAATGAAATTGTACTGGGAAAACAGACGGGAAGATATCTGTGGTGCAAAAAGTTCAACGCGGTCCAAAGAGACCATAACGAAAAAAAAATATATTTTATCCTTTAAAACATAAAAAATAAAACATACACATAATCAACCGACCCCCGCGGCTGATTAGGTAGCACTTCTCGGCTATTACTCTGAAGTCTCGGGTTCGAATCCCGGTCAATGCATTTTTCATACGTTATCAATTTCCACCGGCCTAATGACGATAAGTGTTGGTTCCCGCTCTTTCATGAAAAAAAAAAAATTACTTTTAATTTAAGTAATTTGCTGATTACATTTTAATGTCGTCGTTAATGAATTGATTTTAAATTCATTTTAATGTCTTCTTTAAGAGATTAAACGAAGGATTAAGTAAAAATATATATATATATTTTTTAAAGGTTACAAGTCCCAAATAGCTTTTGAATTGATTTTTTTCCCCTTAAATTGCACGATAAAGTGACGGAGTCTATGATAATTTGAAAGTTTCTGCAACACCTTTTAAAACATTTAAATGTCGTTGCTAAGATCATTTGCTGTAAATATTATATTCACAGATATATTTTTACATCATATTATTTTTTATTCTATATGGAATAGATCTCAGATTATTTTTATCCTTATATTTAAATTATAATAATCAAGTCGAATATCACATTCCCATCACAACATATAAAATAATCTATAGAAACATAAAATCACGTTCAAACAGTATTTATAACCCTTAATAAGCGAATTCTCATAAAAAATTTTGTTCTTTTGTTGCCACTAAATTTAGCTATTAATTTTGTCTTAATAATAAATTACACTTTTAAAATTATAATAAAAAGTAAAAAAAATTCAGTTTTTATTCCTCACTAATCTATCCTTCGGAAGTATAAGTAAACAATAAATCACATGAAACGTGTTTCATTGGCCTTAATTACAAAACTGTAATTTTATAGCAATTAATAAATGATTTTAAAAGATTGAAGTATTTTTAGTAGAAAATATTAAACAAGGAAGAATTAAAAAGACCTCAATTATATATTTTATTTCTTTTACGTTAGGTGCCAAAACAGGTGAACATTTTCAAACAGTTTCATTAAAATCGATAAGTTTAAAATTAAGCTTTATTAAAACTTAATTAGATTTTATCGCAGAAGATATTGATTAAGATTCTTAAATTTATTAACTTCTCACTTTATAACGAATTTACGTATCGTAGATTTAGGTATCGAGGATAAATTTATTGCTTAATAAACCACTGGTATGCGATAAGGTAACTATTAATTTTTATATATGTATTACAAATTTCCAGGTTATTGATATATAAACTTTATTGATTAACGGTATTCGTTCATGTGGGTAAGTTCTAAATTGAGCAGCAACTCCACAAACAAAAACCACAAATTATAGGATGCTACACAGAGTATAGAATATATTCTGTGCTGCAACGTAAAATATATTCGCTGTAGAATATGAAGTGATATATAATTTTAAATCGTGGGATATTTTCAAGTTTAATCAACATTCGGCAATTTTGAGAGCTTAAATCGGTAAATAATTATATATATATATATACATAAAATAAGATAGGAGTGATAAATTAAAAGTTATTTTGAACAAATTTTATTACGAAAATAAGGTGCCAAATTTAATCTACTATTCATTGTGGAAATAAGGTATGTACTGTTAATATGAATAAAAGACGATTTGGATGTAATCGTTAAAGACTATTTTATGAATTATATCAAACTTTTTAATAATTAATTTTCTTTAAGCTACTTTTCAATAACCTAATTTTACCATTGCTATTTTATTTGTTTTTGCAACTATGAAAATTTGAGGTAAATGAAGTTTTTATATCGCATTACCATATTATTATTTTATATTGTAATAAAATATAAAAATTCTGCTTAAATTAAAATCAGACAGGGTGTATCCCGACGTTCCGAACGCAACATGCAAAAGTTTTGGTGTGTTCATTAAAATAAAATATAAATAATAATAAAATGATTAAAAAGAAATTATAGAAATATTTTTATTATTGATAGATTAACAATTATTATTCTATCATTTTTCATGTTTTCAAGCTATATATTTTTTTAATACTATTTGAAAGAGGGTGTGCGGTTTGATAAGATATCCTAACGTCAATCTACTGATGACTGTTGACAGCATCTGCTGTGCTACCGATTTTGATGCGGTTAAATTGTCACACTCCCTATCCCGTCACTATTTCACCCTCTTTCTCACAAGCGCGCACGCACACACATACATATACACACAAATATACATCAAATTAAGAATAATTCCTTTTCTAAAATATCCTAAAGACAAAAAAAAGATAAAAAT
The DNA here is from genome assembly GCF_047948215.1 of Lycorma delicatula. Classification (NCBI taxonomy): domain Eukaryota; kingdom Metazoa; phylum Arthropoda; class Insecta; order Hemiptera; family Fulgoridae; genus Lycorma; species Lycorma delicatula. The sequence continues at coordinate 127,117,775 of NC_134462.1, forward strand.
GTTACCACCCCGTTACAAATCTACGATATCATTTGGTCAAATTCAGATTAAGCCTACGATTTTTTTTGTTTAAATTCTCATTTAAACATTATGTAATAATCATTTTCAAAAATAAATAGTTTTAGTAATCCCCAGACTATCACTATTAAATTGATTTTATTCTAAATACGTTTTTATTTTTATTTTATTGTATAAAATAATTGGTGAGGACAATTTAATATGTATACATTTTTTTTTTTTTTATTAGACTAAGAAAGGTCGGTTTATTACATATTTTTTTTGTTATGAATCAGCAGGCATCAACAACTATGATTATAGCCCGGTAGAAATTGGTAGCACATGAATAGATGCCATGCCTGACCGTTATTCGAATTCGGGATACGGACTTAGGCACGAAATGCCATGACCCTATTATATTTTTTATATCTTAAATTCTTTTAAAAATTTGATTAAAATACTATTTTAAAATACTATTTTCAATTTAAAATTGAAAATAGTCAATTTAAAGGTTAAAATAATTTTTTTAAATTAAATAATTTTACAAAATCTGACAACGCAGTTGTTTCTGATCCACGGCTTACACACACAACTTAATTTAAAATATTTATCATTTTATACAAATGTAATTCAATGATTTTAACTAAAGCGAGCGCTCACGCTGTATTTAATTCGCGCGGGTGTGGCAGTACTAGAGGCGACGATCGGCACTAACTAAACTAATTTAATTTCACCACTTGCACAGAATAGATTTTGCTTGTACGGTCGGCAGACTGGAGTAACCGCGAGGCTTAATGCACCAGGTTCCGAGTCAACCGGGCGATCGAGTTCGAGACCCAGCCAGACCGAGTTACTTCTTTATACTACAAATATTATTAATTTATTTAATTCTACCGCTCACCTGTGACGTCACAACATAACAGACGACTATAACAGGATTTATTCGGTAGGGATGCGATTTTGCAAAAAAAAACTTTATCAAAAATTGTTATTTTTTAATTTTTAACAATGCGCCTAAGCAAAATAAGCGGAATTCAATAAGCGAAATTTCGAGATACTGAGGGTGACATTACTCTACAGCCTCACCTCCTTCTCCTTTTAAGTTTAATCAAAATCGGTCCAGTAGTTCTGAAGATATAAGATAGCTTAGATAGAGGCTAAAATCATACACACACACACACACACGCGCGTACACACGAACATTAACATCAAGAAAATTATTATCCATTTTTTCCCTAAGCGTAAAAACGTGAAGATTCGGTAAAAAATGTCATATGCGCAAATTGAACAATACTTTCCCTTCTAGAATTATAGCCCTGTTGTAGCGTTATCTAGTAAAAAAGACGTAAAGTGGGATTAAAAAGGAATTTGTAAATCAAATTTTTTCAGTTTGTATTATAGAGTATTTAACGAAAATTTTAACAGCTAGAAAAAAATATTGTATACAACGATAATTTTGTAGTTATAAAATACTGAAATATAGTAGATTACTTGTAATTTAAAGGGTGGAAGCCTTATGAATAGTTTTTAGTTTTCTTTAGCCTAATGCAAATTAAAATTTATTTGCTAAATTAATTTTAGATTGGGTTCGAAACCTGGTCAAACGTGTCATCTTTTCATACGCTATTAATTTTTATAGGGTAAATGACCGTAGTTGTTGATGGCCGGTCTTTCATAGAAAAAAAAAACTATTTTAATTTATACAAAATAATTTAAAAATATTTATTGTAAATAAATTTAAAAATAAAATACTCTGTAAAAACTGCTTAATATGGACAAAGAATTTTTGTATTGCATTATGTTACCAGCGCATGCGCGTCCATATAGACATTTTAGCAACAGATATCAATCACTAGCATTATTCTCTTCTACTAGTCGCTTTAAGACCTTACTTTTGGTTTAGTAAAGTTAAGGCCAAGTTTCGCCTTTTGTTACTTAGAAAGCACTTTATTGATAATAGCATCAGCGTTTCTTTTGAAAAACTTCCTATTGAGACCTATGTAAGTAGCAACATATTGCACTAAATCAAAAGAAAAAAAAAGATAACATGACCTACTTTCAATCAATATCATAAATTAATACTGAAAAAGATGTAGAAATGATTTATATATAGGTCATTCTAGTTCCATTGTATTACTTGCTTCTAATACTTTTCAGCTTTTATGTTAAAAGCTACAGTATTGTAATAACGATTTATTTTGGAGTACAAATTTTTTGAATGAATAAAAATTGTGAAAAAAAGTAAACAATGAAAAAATGTTGACAAAAGTTTTCTTTCAATTATTGGCTTTACTGACATCCAAGTAATTTTATATGTATATTATATTCATTCTGTAAAAGATAAATTAATACATTTAAAAATGCATGCTCACCATTTAAAAAAAAGAAATATTTTTTTTTATAATATATATGACTGGTCTTTTAAAATTACTTATATTAATTTGGGTTATTTTAAATATGTTCTTGATAATAATTTATGTTAATAAATATATAATTTACTTTTATTATATCACAATTCAAACCTTACTGCTTTAGTATTACAACTGTGGCATAAATAAACTTTTTATACCCAAATAATCTTGCAGGACTCAGTTTTTATATTCATAATAATAATAATAAAAGAATGAATGAAATAATCGAAGAAAATTAAAAAAGTTTAATTTACATTATATTTATTTAAATTTATTTTATAGCCTTATAAGTTTAAAAAGAGTCAGCAGTAATTATGAACATAATTCTAAACTCACGAACTTTAAACAAAAGTATTATATATATACTAATAAAAAAGAGTATGTTTAAGTAAAAAATAAAAATTTTTTCCTTTGAAAAATTTTAAGCATTATTTTTATTTATATAGACCTAAAATAACATTAATTCAACCATATAAACAGGATTTGCGTTGTGATGCCTAAATTTACATTTAAATGGAATTCTATTCCTACTTTTTTTAAATATAAAGTTAGGTTTTGAAAATGAGTAATTCTCATATTTACTAATATTATTATTTTTTTATTTTATTTATGTTTAAAACGTTATAAAATCCAGGTCACTTAATATTTATAATTATACTAAAAATTTTGAACCTTTATTTTATTTTTTGATTACATCTGGTTTTACTAAAAGGAATACATTTTTAAAAAGAAAAAAAATCCTAGTTATTAGTAATTTATAATTCATTCAGTAATAAATTTGTTTTTAGCGGAAAATAAAAAAGGTTGTTAAATATCAGATAAAGATATATCTAATTAAAAATAATAAATAAATAACAAATAATAATAAAATGGAACAGATTGTAAAATTATGTTATAAACATTTTACGAATCTATTTTATGAGAAATAAACACTTGAAAAAAAATTTAATTTTGATTTTTATTTTAAAATTTTGTTGATTAAAGATAGAATAATAAGTAATAAAAATAATAAACAAAATAAGTTATAATGGTAAAGTTTAATGTTTAAAATGTTAAAGTTTTAATTATGCTATCATTCAACATTTTATTTTGTTATCGACTGAAAGAGATCTATGTTAACTTAAGGTATGGTATTTTTTTTTAGATAAATTTTAAAAATTAAAATTAAAATTTTTTACTGAAAATTAAATTAATTCTTTCTATTTCTGTAAAAATTCTTCTTATATAGTCGCTACTTACACAACATATATTTTTTCCAATATTCTATCAGCTGTATATTGAGCCGTTTAAAAACTTCACACTTTGAAGTTAAGGATCATTTTCTAATATTACTTATAAAAAAATTATTGCTTTATTTTTGTATTAAAATACACACAAATTTTAATTAAAAATAGTAATTACCAAAATTTAATAATTAAAAAAAAATTTTATTAAAAAATTAATGTTTACATAAAATATCGAAAACTTTCTTTGATGGATATGGTATATCATAATTTATTTGTATAAAACTTTTTTTACGATTTTTCAGCAATATATTTGGAGCTAAAAAGTATTATAAACTTAAGATATAAATATTAGACGTAAAAAAATCAATCTAAACATTAAAAAAAAAAAACATTTACAGCCTTTATCTTTTTTACTTTGTGAAACAAAACACTCTATTAATAAACAATATCTGCTAATTTCTATGAGCATTTATAGTTTTAGTACAACTTAGGAATGTTTTTCTCAGTTGTTAAATTATTTATTGAAAGTTGTGGAAACATTACATTTCTTCAATAATTATTTTTAAAAAATGTTTATCCGCTAAGTTTTAAACTTTTTATTAATTATAAAATTTATCAATGTATGTGAAACATAATTTATATTAATTTAAAATATATATATAATATTTATAAATCCTAAACTTATCTAAAGGCTAATTTAACTTCCAATATTGTATTATAAAATTTCACGCAACTACATTCTATAAAATAAAAACTTTCATCGAAATTATTTCTAATAAAATATTTTAATAAATAAATAATTCGTAAAATTTTAAATATAAATTATATGTCATTGTTACCACATTATAGGTGTTTAAGTCAACTTAAAAAAAGTTTTACACAATAAGTAGTTGCTGGCGTCGAAAAGCAAGGATCGCTTAGGCCCGTCAGGCGTCACGGCGCGGGGCGCACTGACTGTGCGGCGGGCTTTGCCTGCCCAGGCATCGATCAGTTCTTACCGCCCCGCGTCCCACATTCAATCCTTCTCTACGCTCTGTACCCGCTTCGCCAAACATCACCCGCTTTGGTTAGGCACAACTCGCATATTATTAACAGGGGAAAGCATCAGGTTTGTGTCAAGTTATTTGTTTTCCTAATATTTATTACATTACAGTAATTTATATAAAAGATTTTCGAATTGATTTTTTTTAAATAAGATAACCGAAAATATAATCGTAAAAATTCAAATAATCTCTTCAGGCTTCTCAGTTAGTGATTTAAAGACAGAAATCATTTTGAAAAATAGATTTATTTATAAAATATTTATTTGTTTTTTTTTTAAATTGTTACAATTGTTTATTTAAAATTGTTTTTTTTTTTTTTGGCATTTACAATTGGAACCTCGATGCGGACCAAACGGAAATTTAATTCATGATAATCACGTGAAGAGAAGTCCCCAACGAAACCCCTTATTAAAATATACAACACATCATATATAGGAAAAGCACTTGTATAAGTTACTTAACACAAGTGCTTATACAAGTGCTTTTCCTATATATGATGTGTTGTATATTTTAATAAGGGGGTTTCGTTGGGGACTTCTCTTCACGTAATTATCATGAATTAATTAACACAACACAAGAAATAAATCATATAACGAAAAAAATAAATAAAAACTTAAGATACCAATATATGAAAACAACGCTACACATAAAACAAACATTAAAAAACATTATAAAAAAATTAAACAAAAATTATAAAAAAAAAAAATAATAATAACTACAATTCGTAGACTATCAAAGTGACGTCATTGTACAATGACAGAGCCATCCGGATTCATCTGGTTACATCTTCCAGGTCTAGCATAGGAAACGTTTCAATCGCCTGATACCATAGCTGCTATCCAATAAATTTAATGCCAGATAATTTACATCTTTGAATTGTCTAACCTCTGTTTGTACAGCGAGCCAATTTTTTTTGGGTCTCATCGTAAACAGAAGGTAGTCTTAGATAGCCATGAATTTTTCTACCCATAACAAATCACGAAATCTGTTATGGTCCTCACCAATTTATTTTAGAAACTTTGAATTATCTCAACAGTGATGTTACTCGACCCGTAGCTCGATCCGATATGTTACATTTTCTCATCGAAAATGTCACACGACTCGATTCTGATTCACCCTCATTTCAATTTCACCAGCCATGAGCCAATGTCGTCTAACTCGGATCTTCTTCATCAGCTAGGATTGTCGTGACGTCTACAAACGATGTGGCAATGACGAAATCCTTAGCAGGAAGGTCTAAGGAGAAAATGGTATACAGAAGAGGACCCACAACAGACCACTGAGGAACTCCCTATTTCGTATCGAAGAACCCAGATAATCTCTGGTTGAACTTAACTTTAAATAAAGATATATATATATATATATATATACGAAAATAATTTAAAGAACCTTTATAACAAAAACAATAATCAAAAAATTATTCTCTTGATGATAGTTTTAGAAAATCAAAATCTGTGTACGTTCTGAAGTTTTAAATTATTGTGCAGTGGTGGGGTACAAATAAAAACACTACAATGGAATATACAACCATCCAATGTCTCTTCAAAAGATATCTAGTATTATCTGTAATACTATCTATAAAGTATTAATGTAAGCGATCATGACGTGGTAGTCGAATTTTGAAAAAAGCACAAAAAACATTTTTATTTTATATGCACATACTTTTATACAAACACTGCTATTTCGATTTTCCGTACTTCAAATGGGAATAGTTCATCGAATTTAAAAAAAATAAACATTGTTTTTACTTAGAGTAGCTAAAAAATTTGAAATTGACCACGCTAATAATAAACATGTAGCGAAAATATAATTAGTGATTTGCCGATTAAATTAGTAGTTATCAAAATACACTGTTTAGAAAAAAAAATTAAGATTATAACTCGTGATAAATATTTTTTTTTTTTACCTCCAGGACCACCGTTAGGTATTACTTCAGAAGGATGAGATGAACGATTTGTAGAGTGCGTGAAAATGCCATTCCTGGCTTCAAACCCAAGAACTCGAAATTAAAGGCCGAGACGCTACCACTCGCGCCAGGGAGGCCGATCGTGATAAATATCTAGAATTGGTTGACATATTTTGATGCATTTTGAATGTCCAGACGGTTCTGGGTTCGAATCTCGGTCAGCGACGGCACTTTTCAAAACATGAAAAATTCATTTCTCACCTTTTATCACAAAAAAGATTGTATTTCGGCAATCAGCCCATAATTGTTAAAACAAATTTCGAACGATGGCAGGATATTTTTAGCTGTAATCTATCTTAAAAAATAAATAACCACAAATAAGTTCTCTCATGACAGTTTCTTTAATAAATTACTCTTGATTTTTACACAGACTGTATAAAGAAGTTATCCCGAGATATTCACAACCTATTCAACTAGTAAAAATTATGAAAAAAATATTATAGATCATAATTACTTAATTTGCGAGTTACGGCTAGAGAAAGATTTTACTCGGATTTCAACTAACCTGGTGAAATAAGGTCGTACTAAAATATTTTTAGGACGTTAATTAAGGAGCAGAATTAGTAATTTTTTATGGTTTTTTATCTGAAAAACCGAAGGTCCCAGAACTGTATCTGCAATAATTTTTGAGAAATCGGGTGTGAAAACCAATAAACTGGGGTAAAAACCCCTGTTTTGTTATTTTTGACGTACAACAACTTTTTTAGATGGGTAATAAAAAATCAAAGCTTCACTGAAAAAAATCATTTAAGATACGAAGTCTGTAAATAAAGTAATGAGACTAAGTGGCAGCCAAAGTGGCAACATTGTAAATTTACTAGTAAAAATATGGTCACATGTGAACGGCTGATGTATATTAGGTATTAATGTTTTTAGTCTATTGCTGCCACCTGAGACGTAAACTTTTCGTGAAACGAGTTCTTGTTGTGCGTAACAAAAATGAGTGATACTAACTACGAGTAAAGATGTGCAATCACGTTTTGTGTTAAAGTCAGTGTGAATGCTACTGAAACCTTTCCAAAATGTAAAAGAACGTTTGGAGATGATGCTCCGTCCTGAGCCCAAGTTTTTAGGTAGTTTAGAGCATTTTTAGATGGCCGGGAATCAGTTGCGGCCGATCCACGCTCTGGAAGACCGTTAACGTTAAAAAGTAAAGACAATGTTGAGGGAATCAGAGACTTGATACGGTATGACCGGCGATTAAGTGTCAGAATGGCTGCAGAACAATCGAATTTGAACCGTACAACAGTCAATAAAATTTTGACAAACGAACTGGACATGAAAAAACTTTGTACAAAATTGGTCCCAAAAACCTCACTGTTGAACAGAAAAACAACAGGGTGGAAGTGCGCCACGATCTTCTTGAGCGAATTGAAACTGATGCTGATTTTCTAAAAAGGTTATTACTGGTCAATTTTGGATTTTTGAGTACGGCCCAAAATCAAAACGCCAGAGCAAGGAGTGGGAGGGAATATTTCAAACTCATCACGCCCCAAAACAGCAAAAATGAGCAAATGAAACCATGCTAATTTGTTTCTTCGATAGTAATGGCATTGTCCATAACGAATTTTTGCCTGCAGGACAGACTGTAAATCAATATTTTTACCGAGAAATTCTTGAAAGACTGCGGAAAAGAGTTACTTCCTTGAGACCAGCCGTCAAAGATAATTGGATGCTGCATCATGACAATGCACCTTGTCACACTGTACTCTCAATTAATGAATTTTTGGCAAAGAAAAACAATCCTTTAGTTCCTCAATCACCTTATTCACCTGACGAGTCCGTGCGACTTTCCTGTTCCCGCCTTTAAAAAAACATCTTAAAGGACGCCATTTTGGAACAGTAGAAAGCATAAAAAAATATGTAGCATCATATGTATCATCTGAAGGATATTTGGGTTTCTGAGTTCCAACACTGTTATGAAGTGTGAAAATCGTTTGAAGCGCTGCGTAGCTTCCCAACGGAACTATTTCGAAGGTGATGGACTATCACCTTCGAAATAGTTCAGTTACTTTAGTCTCATTACTTTATTTACAGACCTCGTAAATGGAATAAAAAATACCCTAGACCAAAGTACATTATACGTACCAGTAATGTTCAAATATGAACTATATTTAACAAATTTCTTGGCATGCTTCTGTACTTCTTTTGTTGCTCTTTTTAACTGTCTTTTTATTTTTTCTCTTTATCTGTTGTTTGCTTCATTTAACTACCGCGTTTATTTTTCGTATCTATCTTACCGAACATAAATAATGACTTTGAATTCTTTGAGGAACAGGAAAAGACGCTGCCTGTGAGTCGACTATTTGAGGTGAGTTATGGACCCTAACGGTAAGAAAGACGTGTCTCGTATTGCGTAAGTTTATGACTTAAGGTTTTTTATTGTTATTCCTAACTTGGATTATTCACTAATTGGACTTTTTTTAAATTAATTACGTAACTTCGACTCAACTTGTTATCAGTTAATTATGTATTATCAATTGTCATATTTATTTTTATATAATTATGAGGAAATCTTTCAATGATCCTTCTTCATGCCGTGGTGTGTCATATGATTTACTTATGGTATAAACTAGGGAAAGCGGTTGTAAATAGTTTTTTTTTTGTCTTCAGTCATTTGACTGGTTTGATGCAGTCCTCCAAGATTACCTAGCTAGTGCTAGACGTTTCATTTCAGTATACCCTCTACATCCTACATCCCTAACAATTTGTTTTACATATTCCAAACGTGGTCTGCCTACACAATTTTTCCCTTCTACCTGTCCTTCCAATATTAAAGCGACTATTCCAGGATGCCGTAGTATGTGGCCTATAAGTCTGTCTCTTTTTTTAACTATATTTTTCCAAATGCTTCTTTCTTCATCTATTTTCCGCAATACCTCTTCATTTGTCACTTTATCCACCCGTCTGATTTTTAACATTCTCCTATAGCACCGCATTTCAAAAGCTTCTAATCTTTTCTTCTCAGATACTCCGATCGTCCAAGTTTCACTTTCATATAAAGCGACACTCCAAACATACACTTTCAAAAATCTTTTCCTGACATTTAAATTAATTTTTGATGTAAACAAATTATATTTCTTACTGAAGGCTCATTTAGCTTGTGCTATTCGGCATTTTATATCGCTCCTGCTTCGTCCATCTTTAGTAATTCTACTTCCCAAATAACAAAATTCTTCTACCTCCATAATCTTTTCTCCTCCTATTTTTACATTCAGCGGTCCATCTTTGTTATTTCTACTACATTTCATTAGTTTTGTTTCGTTCTTGTTTATTTTCATGCAATAGTTCTTGCGTAGGACTTCATCTATGCCGTTCATTGTTTCTTCTAAATGCTTTTTACTCTCGGCTAGAATTACTATATCATCAGCAAATCGTAGCATCTTTATCTTTTCACCTTGCACTGTTACTCCGAATCTAAATTGTTCTTTAACATCATTAACTGCTAGTTCCATGTAAAGACTAAAAAGTAACGGAGATAGGGAACATCCTTGTCGGACTCCCTTTCTTATTACGGCTTCTTTCTTATGTTCTTCAATTGTTACTGTTGCTGTTTTGTTCCTGTACATGTTAACAAATGTTCTTCTATCTCTGTATTTGAACCCTAATTTTTTTTAAAAGCTGAACATTTTATTCCAGTCTACGTTATCGAATGCCTTTTCTAGGTCTATAAACGCCAAGCATGTTGGTTTGTTTTTCTTTAATCTTCCTTCTACTATTAATCTGAGGCCTAATATTGCTTCCCTTGTTCCTATACTTTTCCTGAAACCAAATTGGTCTTCTCCTAACACTTCTTCCACTCTCCTTTCAATTCTTCTGTATAGAATTCTAGTTAAGATTTTTGATGCATGACTAGTTATTGTATTGTAAATAGTTACAATAGAAAAAAATAACATTTACAAAGCAAAATTAATAATTTTTCTCATTACGGTACTTGTACACCGTCATTCAATACAATAGCAAACAATTAAAAGCAGTATACTCATTCTACTCATACAGTTTTGAAAAGAAATTGACTTTGTTCATTCATTCCAGACTTATAATATTACAACAAATTGGTAAATTTTGTTCTTTTTTTTGGGAGGGGGCCATATATATATATATATATATATATGCATAAATTAAAAAAAAAGGAAAACAATCACAAATAACAAAAAAAAAAGAAAAAAGAAACTTGTAAGATTTTATAAATTGATGAAATTAAATAAAATCTATTCAAATAATTAAAAAACAAAAATCAGTTGTCACTATATTTTTAACATCTATAAACTGCACAAAATATTCCGCGAAAATAGAATGAATTTTTAAAATATTTTGGGTTCAGGAACCACTTTAACATAATATATTGGATCAAGAGTTAACAACACCGATCGTGTTAATAACTCTTTATTTTTTTGTTTAGCCTCCGGAACCACCGTAAGGTAATACTTCCGAGGATGAATGAGGATGTGTTAACAACTGACCTACATCAGCGGTGACCATTAGGTTAGATAATAAAACGCAGTATACAGAGTTTATATTTTAATAATAGAAATAAATGATTCTTCCAACTCTCTCTCTCTCTCTCTCTTAAATTCTCTTTAAATTGCAACTAAAAAAATTAACTTTAATTCTCATATTTATGAAAATTTTAATGTGAACTTAATGCAAAAGTAAAATAAGTAATAAAATTATCGTAATTAATATCGTGTATCACTATTTTTTTTTTTTTAAAAAGAAAGAAAAATGGCTCTTTTGATATTTTTAGGTTAATTTTTTTTTCGCTATTCTTGGTAAGTTGAATCTTTATTATTCATATACTTTAAGAAGAACCCAAGAAAGTTTATACTGAAATATTACTAAACGTTTTAATTACTTAACAGGCACTCAATTAACATGCATAGAAAATTATACGAGTATAACTTATATTAATCTCTCCCTAAGCCGAAAAGGTTTATAAATATTTAGCTTACAATATAAATTCTTTAAAATTTACTGTTATTTTGAATTTAAATTTATAACATTCGTATTTTCTTCTTAAAGAAGATTAAAAGAATTTTTGAACAAAGTTTACTTATTACTTTTTAAGTGTCTACAAACTTTTTGAGACAAAAAGTTTTGACCTTTTCGTCAAAATTCTTTTAGAAACTATTGAAAAAGAACACTAATTGATAGGTGTAGTAGAACTTTACAAATGTTATTTTTAAAATTAAGCAAAATACGTACCAAAACATTTTTAGCAACAGCTGAATCTGATAAAATAGATTATTCCGATTTCAAAATTCAGAGCGCTGCAATATTAACAACAGACCGTTGAACAGTTTTTGTAGCTATAATTATTTTATCCAAAAGGTTACTATTATTATATATTATGTTGTACATCATAAAACGGAATTAATTATTAAAATAAAATTACAGTATTTATCATCCCAGTTAATTTTAAACAGCATATTTAAACTGTTATAATCACTTTTCTAAATCTGAAGAGTAGTATTTCTTACATTGCGTGACAAAACGATTTTATAACTAAATTACAGAATATCTGAAGCAACAGTACTTAACATCTACGTAAAAGGTTCTTAAACTTAATTTTTTTTGTTGACTTTCGCATTCAAAATAAAATTTTTAACTTTTATTATTTACTTTACGATATTATAAAAAACAGCTTTAATACTTTGCTGTTAAACTTCATCTAAAAGTATATTTAGAGTAAATATTTATAGAATTTTTGATAAATAATACAGCTTAATATAGCAAAGAATGAAATTTTAGTAGAGGCCTATATAAAAAAAAAGCTAACACAGTTGTAGGTCAAAAATCCTACAATTGTGGGTTATTTATGATGCACGGCTTACACACAAAATTTAAATATATTTTTTCGTTTAATTCAATTCTAAATCGCGCGCACGTGCCGTATTTAATTCGCGCGGGTGTGGCGGTACTAGCGGCGACGGTAGGCACTAACTAAACTAATTTAATTTCACAACTTACGTAGAACAAATTTCGCTTGTAAGGTCGGCAGACTGGAGTAACCGCGAGGCTTAATGCACCAGGTTCCGAGTCGACCGGGCGATCGAGTTCGAGACCTTGCCAGACCGAGTTAAATTTTTACACCTTAAATATAATTCATTTATTTAATTCTACCGCTCATCTGTGACATCAAAACATAGCAGATGATTACAACAGCATTTTTTGTAGTATGGGTGGGATTTTGTAAAAATATTTTTTGCAAATATTATGTTTTAATCGTTAACAAATGTGCCTAAGAAAAATATGTACCTAGGTGAATTTCCGAGATACTCAAGGTGACCTTGTTCTGCAGCCTTACCCCCTTGACCTTATAAGTTGAAGATTTAATGGCATCAATGCCAAACATGCAAAAGTAATCTGACCAAGTAATCAAAAATAATTTGAGTCCTACATTTTGTGTATTTCTTACAAAAAAATTATCTGATTTCAGAATAGAATTGAATTTTCCTTAACCCTTGTTTAGATGCGATTTGTTGTTTTATATACAGAAAAAAGAATAAATTTTGCCTAAATAAATATCTTATGATGTACTCACCACTAAAGATATGCCACATTATTTTTGCTTATACAGATATTTTCAATTACAAAGTCGGCTCACCTGAAACAAACAAAAAAATCAAATTATTTTATCTTAAAAGAAACCATACTGTCCAGTTTTAATCCCCAAAAAAAATTAAATAAATTTTATGCATGTTTTCTCTTCCTCAATTTATTGAACTAGAGAACTATTATTTTTTCTTTTTAACATTTATTTTGTTATTTTTTAACAAAAGTGAAAATTATACATCTGTATTAAATTACACATCGGTGAATATGAAGGAAATACAGTTAGAAAATTTTTTTTCGAATTCATGATCTTGTTTTGAGTTAAACAAACTCCTATAAAATTATGAAAATTAACAAACATCAAATGTCACACTTTTCAAAAAATAGAAATTATTTAATTTCAAAATTTTATATTTATTTCACTAAGCTTTTTTAGTTCAACACGAAAAATTTCATTTTTTATATTATATATATATATAATTAAATAATAATTAAATAATGTGTGTGTGTGTGTATACATGTGTGCGCGCGCAAAAATGTATAAATTTCATCTTTGGCATCATGTACGAAAAAACGTACCCAAAACTGACATATCTATAGCACATAACAATTCTCCTTTCTGACTCGCAGCGAAAAAAGAGATCTATTCGGAAAAGAGAGAAATATTTTATTTCTGCTAAAAAATGAGCGTATTGTCTGCAGGTACAAATACAGAATAAATTTATATTTAAACAGTATTGTGAACGTATTCTCTTTATTAAACTTTAACATAAAATAATAATTTATATTTCCTAGCAATTCTCGTGTTTGTTGTAGTTGATAAAGTTTCATAAAATATATAACAAAAAAAAATTAATATATCTAGATGATAAAACGAGATTCCTAAAAAATATATACCGATCGACTTTTACATCCAAAAATCTAACAGAAAGTTTAATAACAATAGTAAATTATTTTGAATAGAAAAAAAAATTTGTTTAATTAGTGCCCGATTATTATGTCTGATTAGCAGATTTATAATTTAAGTTTTACAAAACTGACTCACATTTTCATCAGTATTACTTCTTTCAATTACAATTTTTTTAACATACATACTGAAGATGAGGAACCAGCTGGAAACGCGTCTACTAATGTTATACGATTTATATTTTGTATATATTTGAATAAACTAAGATAAATTTTAAATATGCATTATAAAATTATTCAATATATTGAAAAATAATATTAATTTTTAAATAATTCATCATCATGATGCGGTATCCTGCCTGTTGGCAGGTCCCCGACACCATTGTTGTCTCCATCTGTTTTTGTCCCGTGCTTTCACTTTCGTCTAATCATAACCTTCACTACCCATTACGTCATTTATTACCTTCAGCTTCTTCCTTCCTTTTCTCTTTTCACCTTCAAAAGAATCTTCAAAAACTGCATTATTCCTTTTCTCTTAATTACATACCCCAATCCAGTTTTCCTTCCACCTTCTGATAATCGCCAATATTGTTTTACTTTCATTTTTTATTTTTAATACTTCCACATTATTTGCTCTGTCCACCCGATTTATCTTCTTCATTCTCCAGGCCCACATCTCAAAATTCTCGATCCTATCTTTTTCCTTTGTCCCCAGTGTCTTCACTACCGTACAAAAGTATACTCCAAACGTAGCATTATACCAATTTTTTCCTCAGGTTCAGATCCATGTTGTTGCAAAGTTTTTCTTCTTTCTAAAAAAAAACTTCTTTTGCCATTGAAATTCTCGTCTTAAACTTTTCATTACTCCTCTAATATTTAATCATTTACTCCTTTATCTTCTAGTATTGTCCCAAAATATCTGTTAACGTGTTCAATCTTTCCTTCTGTTGTTACAACATCCAGATATTTCCGTCTCATTCACCTTCATAACTTTTGTTTTCCTCAGTTTTATTTTCATTTTATATTCCTTCATCCCTACTTCCAATGCTTTTGTCCAACTAATATTTCTTTCATCATTTCCCGGACACAAAGGTTGGACAGTGTTAGTGATAAACAGCAGTCTTGTCTCACTCCTCTTCCTAATTTTAACCAATCTGTGAGATTTTCATACCTGCTTTTTGCTTTATATACAATTCTCTAATCAGTCTAGTCACTTATCCTTCCAATCGACTACCTTTTTCTTTCAGAATTTCAGATAACTTTTCACACTGTACTCTGTCAAATTCCATACCTATAAAATACAACCTCAATTCTCTTCCACTTTCTGAACATCTCTCTCCAATCATTCTGATCAGTCCTACTCCTCTTGTTCCTTCTCTTCTGAATCCAAACTGTTCTTCCCCAGCATTCTCCTCTATTTTTTTTAATCGACTTTCCATTCATAATTCTCAGCATTATTTTTGCAGCATGTGATATTCAGTTGAAAGTTTATCGGCATCATTATTGTTTTAACATAATTTTCTGGTCATCTTCCAATATCATATATTGTATGGTACATTGAGGGTATTTGATCTATTCCTTCATCTACTAAATATTTAAAACGTTCTACTGGAAGTTCATTTACTCCTGTTGCTTTTATTTCCTTCATGAATTTAATAGCTTGTACAATTTCAGATTTCAAAATTGGTGGTCCTTTTTCCTCTTCTATTACTTCTTCTTCCACCTCGTCTTCCCGGGTTTGCCGTTTCCTTCTCCCTATATACCGGTCCTCTATATATTCTTCCCATCGTTTCCTTATCGTCTTTATAAAGACTATTTATTCTCAATTTCTCTTATTTTATAAATAGGATTTTTTTTACCCCATGTGGCATTTTTTACCTTCTTATACATGTCATATTTCTTTATATTTTCTAAATTTTCTCTCTCTTTACATTCTTGTTTTAGCTACCTTTTCCTTGCTTTATGTGTTTCTCTCTTTAATTTTATATTCAATCTTTGATAGATTGCTGTGATGAATTCTCCTTTATTTTTATATTTTCTTCTTTCTTCCAATTTTAGTATCTTTTCATGTGTTACCCAAGATTTATTTGCTCGCATGATTTCATAGAAACCAATCCCTTTCTCTGCAGCCATCCTCATAGATAATTTTATCTCTGACATTTCCTCTGCTGTTTCATTCTCTCTTTTACCTTGAATAATTTCCTCCGTCAGCATTTCACCCGCTTTTATTCTTCCTATACCCTCTAGCCCCTCTATATTTTATTCCTTCACCTTCATTGCAATTTGAATTCTTTTCGATCTTATTTTCATTTGCATTGTTAACAGCATATGATTACTTCCTATTTTGGATCCTGGAAGCCCATTTACCTTAAAGCATTCATTATCTATTTTAAACCAAAACATTATCTGTCTGAAAGCGAAATCCATATGCTGGTTTTGTCCAAGACATTTTTCGTTTATGATTCTTAAAAAATGTATTCGTAATGAACAAATCTTTCTCTTGGAAAAATTCCAACAGCCTCTCTTCTCTTTCATTTCGTATTCAATATCATTATACTTATACTCCGACGTTGGCAAGTACACGTGAACCATTACTAGATTTTTTGGCGGCATCCCAATCCTTAAAGTCGTTACTCTATCATCCAGATAAATTATATTTTATACTCTTCTTTTTTGATTATTTTTTACGGCTATTTCAAAAACTTCCGTTTTTCCCTCTTTCAATTTCTGAGTAATATAAAGTTACTTAACCACTTATCAACTCTCATTTTCCCCTCCTGTATAACCTCGCTTATCCCTACCATATCCATATTTTATTTGTTTTTATTTCTCTCTTTTTCAACATTTTAAACATACCTGACAACAATAACGTTCTCACATTCCATGTACATATTCTGACTGTTTTGTCTTTTCTACGAGACTCTTTCTGCTGCTTCCCCGGAAATTTGAATGGGAAGTTATTTTACCACTAGAATATTTAACAAAAGAAATCACCATAGTGACTGACTAAGGAAACGTAATAAAGTGATATTCCGTTGCTTTCCCATAGAAGGTTCTTCGGCCTTTGGGGGCGATTTGGGTAATAGAGTGCCCAAACCCATACCACTCATCCGCCCTCCGAATAGGCCATTGGCACTTTTAGGGGCAGAGTTCCTTGTCCTGGGAGTTGGTCGGTCCCTTCATTCGTTATCCGTTTGTATATACCAACCAAATTTAACATATTCAATGGTTGCCTCTTCTCTACCGCGAGAAGGATTTTCCATTCATGAAATCTAAGACCTAATTGGCATTCTTAAATTCTGCAGTAATCTTAGTTTATCTTAGTTAGATAAGGGGAGGTAACTAGTTGTTAAAAGAGTCCTAAACCCAAAATTTCAACATCCTACTGCTAATTCTTTTTGATTTATGCGAGATAAGCACGTACATACGTACGTACGTACAGACATCATGCCGAAACTAGTCAAAATGGATATTTCCATTAAATCTGAAAACTGAAACTCTTGCGGTACGATTTTGGTTGATCAATGTGTATTCTCCATGTACTCAATCACCTGTTGATTAAATCCAACTCAAATTGTAGGATACGTGATGCTAGAGTTGGGCTGACATCAATAGCAAGAACGCTTGTGTCATCTGCAAAGAAAGCGAAAGGAAATTCGTCTGTAGTATGCAGTAAAGAATAATAAAGGCCCCAAGATCGAGTTCTGAAGAACACCCGACTTCATTTCGACAACGTGAACAATTCCTGTTTTATTTCACCTGAAAAAACGTCTTTCTAGGTAACTGCGTACAGTAAGGTAATAATGTTGAGAATATAGTAAAAGCTAACAGATAGTCCAAAAAGAGAGTAAATAAAAGTTTATAAAAGGCTGAATTAGATTACATAAAATATTTCACGATTTTAATCAAGAATTTTAATCATGTGATTATATTAACTTGATGTACTTCCTAGACACATTATATTAAATATTATGTTCTGAATTAAGAAAAAAACCTAACATTTACATATTAGTTTTTATAATTAGTTTTTCTTAATTTCATATAAGATTTTACTAAAACGTTTCCGCAAAATTTACTGTGATTCAGTTTTCTTATCTCGGATAGACAACTGATTGGCAGAAAAAAATCTTTAAAAATATCTTAATATATTTAGTCTCTTTAATATATATAAATTCTTTTTAAATACAGGTGGTGATAATTTATAATTTAACAATTCTCTTCAATAAATCTTAAAAATGGCAACTAATAATAAGATAAAGAAATTATTTCTTTATTCTTGTAACAATGTAATAAAAATCAAATAAAAAACATTATAAGTTTTTTTATATTTTCTTTATTCATATTTCAAATAAAATCAAATTAATTTTTTTTTACTTTTATTATTTTTATTCTTTCTATATATAAATATAAAAATAATATTTTCATGTCAGCATAGAGTAGAAATATTTTTATATAAATGCACGTAAAAAAAAAATTAAACGAGGTTGTTTTACAAAGTTGTCTTATGAGGTATACAATTTGCAATTCATCCAAGAAGCAACGCTACTTCTATGTCCTGTACAGTAAGTTATTAATTATTAATATTGTAAAAGCACTACCAACCATTCGTATAAAATTTCCCCTTTTCTTATCATAGGAAAAAGTAATAAAATGTTTATCGTAATTATTTTTTTATAGTAAACGTTTACAATTTTGCATAAAAAGTTTAATTAAATGATAAATAGACATAAAGAAAAAAAGTACGTATACTTGTACAATACGTATATTTGTACAATAAAATTTTAATATTTTTTTTTACTTTTTTGTATTATCAGAAATTAATTTAATAAAATTAACAAAAACGTTAAACCATGCATAGCTTTGTACAAAATGTTATAAATTTTTGGGACCGTGCTAATTGTGGTAAAATTTAAAATTCCAAAAACGAGCTCTTCCAGTAATTTGTCAGCAAAAAAATAGTTTCTTTTCAACCCCTCTTTAAAAATTGTCGTTCCTTTACAGCGGTATACAGTTTAACCAAGTTTAATTGGTGGGAAAAAAAGATCTACAACCTTATTCTAGTCATTTCAGCCAAATTCATTTTAAAGGATAAGGAAAATGCATTTAACCCCTAAAAATGCTTGAAGAGAGACCAAACTATTAAGTAATAAGATTAAATAAAAAATGCGTTATTTTCAGTAAAAATATATTATTAATGAAAATAAATAACTTTAGGAAATTCTATGTAATTATAAGCAAAAGAATTTTACTTTTTCAAGTAATTTATGCAAATTTTTTCAAATTATGTTACGAAAGGATAATACAATTACTTTTTTGTCGTACCAAATTTTTATTGTAATGTTCAAGTAAATTACTTAATCTCTAATTTTGTAATTGTAATTGTGTAATTCATGTTAGACATTTTAATCTGTTATTGTTTGCGTTATTTTTAAATCGACTTATTTTTAACTGATTTTATAACTAATCTCGTTTCTGTGATTCTTTATTATATTAAAAAACTTAATTTATCTTATGTTTGCTATGAGATGAGCACAAATTGTCTAAATTTTACGGACAAAATAAAGAAATAAATATCAAAATTATTTATCACAAAAATAATTTATATATTTGTAAAGTATTAGTTTTTTAACAGAGTTATTGATGATTAATTTTTAAAAGAATATAAATATTTTTATCGATGCTGAAGAAGAAAAAATATATATATTTCACAATGAAAACAACAATTTTTTATTAACGATATCAAACTTCGCTTTATCTAGATTTAATTTAGTAAGCATTTGGCACCGTTATATAAACTAAAAATTCTATAAATTGTTGGTAAGTGTAAATTAATTTACAAATTTGTTTTGTCTAATGAAAATAAGCACAATTAAAAGCATAAGTAAACAAAATTTTAGACGTTAGCACATTTAGGCCTAATAAAAAATTCCATGTTACCTAGAAAATTCTGTCTTAGAAGTACTGAAAGTAACAGAAGCGTGAGAAATTTTCTATGGAAAACATTCAATAATACAATCATTTAATTTTAATATAAATTAATATCTTTTCAGTATTTTCGTGTTAAATATGTAAAATTGTAGGCTGATGCTACAACTTACAGTTTTTAAGTATCTTAGCACACCGGCGGTGCAATTAAATCCGTCCTTAAAATACTAAATAATAAACAAAACTTACTAAAAATTAGACCCGCCATTTAAAAATAAACCTTTTAAAAACACGCCCGATTAGAATCATCCAGCAGCAAGGGACTCTGTCCAGGTTCTGCGATTTATAGGGAGAAATAAACTCCCGGCAACTTTGCATTCCATTCCATTCCACACCGGCGGATGATGCAGGGTCCCGGGAACGACATAACCGACCCCGGATACCACCGCCTCAGAAGTTAGAGGCAGGCAAATTAAAATAAGAAGATCCAGAACAGGCGGGCCGACCTGCCATGCCAGACCTACAGCTGCCAGCAGGAGGGTGGCCCGTTAAGAGTCGCAATGACACGTTCCTGGACTGAGTCAGGCTTGACAGCAGAACCGGTCCAGGGGTGTAGGGGAAAAAAGGTATATATTAGCATAAAACAAAGGTCGCTAATGAAAATAGAAAAACAATTTTCAAGAATAATAAGCTATTCATTCGAGGTTAATTAATTAGCGAAAATAAGACTAACTGGTCTTCTGTTGATTTCTTCACAAAACAGGATACAATGTTGTATATTAACATTTCAATAATTCTGAAATGAAAAGAAGACAGCCCTATAAGTGATACGTTCCCTTTTTTTACCAGAAATGGGATATATAAAACTAATATACATAATTACTATCACGTAAAAAAATGTTATTAGTACCATTTAAAATACCTTAATTTGCAATAGTAATAGGAACAGTTAATAGAGCCCATCGGGCTGGTGAAGTGGTTAACTCGTCATCGCAAATCAGTTGATTTCGAAGTCGACATTTCTAAGGTTCAAATACCAGTAAATACAATTACTTTTATACGGATTTGAATACTAAATCGTGGATACCGTTGTTCTTTGGCGGTTGGGTTTTAATTAACCACACATGTCAGGAACTCGGTCGACCTGAGACTGTACAAGACTACACTTCATTTACAATCATACATATTATCCTCTGAATTAATATCTTACGGTGGTTCCGGAGGCTAAACATAAAAAGGAGGAACAGTGAAATATGAAGAACCTTATGGTATATGAAGTTTAAATATGAATAATAATGGAAAAAGACGCTTTCTTTGCTAAAAAGAAAAAAATAATAAAAAATTAGGGTGATGATTTGGGAAAAAAACATCTTCCTACATGAAAAATGATTCAAGTTTCCTTAAAAAATGTTGGTGTTCCTTAAATTATAATGTTCTTCATTATAATTTAAATAACGATTAAATAACTTGGGAATTTCTGGTAAAGTAAGTGTGTACATTCTTTTCTACATACGTCAATCATTTTTATACAAGTGACATATTACTGGCATAAAGCATTTTTCACCCCTTGACAGAATTCAACAACGTAAATATAAATGTTTAAAATATATCAGTCAGTAAATCTGTCACGTCTGTTTTTTACTTCTGAAAGTTTCAAAACTGTAACTATTTTACATATTACATATATACGTGTGTATATATATATATATATATATATATATATATATATATATATATATAGGTGTGTGTGTATGTAAACTATCCTTACCTCCATCTATTATACATATATTTATTTACTTCTTTTTCTTAATGCAATATTATTAATTTTCATAAATGAGCGTTCATTTTTATTACATTTTTGCAATTCATATTCCATGAAATTTAATTTAAGATTTTACAATTATAATAGTGTTTACAGTAATAAAAAACATTAAAATGAAGAATTTCTATATCGATGATAAAGAAAATAAATCATTACAACCATAATACATAAATCATGTAAATAACTCATGTAGCATAAAACAAAATGTAATGCTGTTTTTTCATACCTCATTAGAAATTCCTTACCAATCATGGATATTTTAGACCAACTGTAAATTTACCACACGAATATCATAACGTGTAACATATTTTAAAAGAAAATAAAAATAAAATAAAATACGGTATGAAAAGATTGCTTTTAAAATTGTATATTTAAGTTAATGAAAAAATGTACAAAAATATATCTACCGGACAGAAATATGAAACACTGTTGGTGATCTCAAACGATAATATGGTGAACTGGCATGGCTACGTTAAAAAATTTTAATCGGTTATTTGTAACTTAGAATTAAGTAGGACTTAATGACTTAAAGTTATGAAAGAGGTTAGATAACGGAATATAAGGAAGAGGGAGAGGGACTGGATTGAGACTTTTGAGATGTGTATATGGCGAAGTTTGGAGAGAGTAAGAAAGACGGATAAATTGAGGAACGAGGAAATAAGAAACAGGATTATTAAAGAAAGAGTACTTATCGGGAAAGTAGATAAAAGTAAAGGAAACTGATTAGAATATGTGTTTATAAGAAGTGGAATGTTGAAAAATGCATCAGAAGGAGAAATTTGGCGAGGAAGAAGAAGATTGAAGTTAATAGACGATGTGAAGATACTACAAGAGCACGAAGAAGAAGGGTTAAAGTACATGAAGACAGCGATGTTGTAAAAGAATCAGTGGCAGGCAGGAAACCAGATAAGGATGATGTAACTAATATACAACATCAACCAAAATGGAAGTGAAATTGCTGCACAAGTGTTAACCGTAGGAAAACTGTTTGCCTTAGGAAATAAATATGAGGTAAACAGTATTACTTACAGGGAAAGCATTTCTGACTTGAGCCTCTTGCAATTTAATTGGTTTATACACTCAAAATAAGATTGGGACAAATTATTAAAGAAAAAAAAAATACTCCTTTTTGGCATGAACTATGCGATATATTTTTACAATAATTTAATAAATAGTTAAAGAATGAAATTGAAATTTGATATTCGTCGTATAAATTTTTATTAATTTCCAAACAACATTAACTATAAAATTGGCTTGTGGAAAATTTATTTACTATGAAAATAATAAACTCATAAAAATATACACGTACAATTTAATTATTTTTAAATTCACAGAATTAAAATTCTATACCTCTTCTATGACGCACGCAAAATTAAAAATTTCCGTTAAAAATTTACTCTACATTGAACACTACACTACACCAATAAGAAAAACATTGAAGTAAAATATAAATATATATTCCATTTTCATAATTTACAAATTAATTGTAAAAACTTATACTTATCTCTAGTGTTAGTCATTTTATTAGTCAACTTTACTGAAAATTAATAACAAAAGAAACTGTCTGAATAATAATTACCTATTCTTGCGTAAAATATTAAAAAAAAAATTGTTCACGCGAAAATAATAGCGTAGTCGAAATATTTAAATGAAATTTTATCAAATTTTGCAGGTGAATTTTTTTATGAGAGGTTGGAGTTTAATAATAATAATAATAATAATAATGAAAAAAATTACTTTCATTTTCCAATAAAAAAATAATTAGTACATTTTTATTAAACATATAATTTATATATACTCTATATACTTATTTATTTTTTACGAAACTGAAGAAAAACGTATAAAGCAATAACGACGCGAGAGGTATCCAGTTATACCATCTCCTCCACCATCTCCTCATATACTGGAGGATATGGTTGAAGAACCACCCGACCCTAGGGCATCGGAGTTCTTTAAAATAAAAAATTCAAAAAAGAAAAACCGAATCACGTACAACTAATTTTTATATAGTTTCCGAAATTTATTTTTTTATTTGCTTTTTACACTTATGAACATTATTCAGTGGAATGTTAGAGGTATTCGGTCCCGCATTGAAGATATTAGAGTACTGGCGCACACACATGATCCACTAATCATGTGTTTCCAGGAAACTCACCTCCTACAACATGACCGAATTACATTTAGAGGATACTTCTGCGAGAGATACGACTGCCTAGTAGACAGTAGGGAGAGTGGTGGAGTAGCGATTTTCATGAAGAATGGGGTGTCAGCTACAAGAATTCAACTAACCACTGTCATTCCTGCTATTGCAGTAAAGGTCACTATTCCCTTCAAATTGCATATCTGCAATCTGTATCTCTCACCGAACACTGTGTTCAGTGCTTTAGATGTCTCAAATCTCCTTACACAAATACCATCTCCATCGTTAATAGTAGGAGACTTCAATGCCCATCATATTTCCTGGGGCTCAACCTTCTGCTCCACTCGAGGAAATATGATAAACAGATTGAGACAAGATTTTGACCTTTGCCTACTGAATAATGGATCACACACATTTATGTCCTTATCAACTGGTGCTGTATCTAACCTTGATCTTTCCATATGCTCACCGAATGTACTCCCTCATTTTAATTGGTCGATTTGTGATGACTATCACGGCAGTGATCATAGACCAATTATTATTAGTTTCGGTGTAGACTGCGAGATTAAAAGAATGCCACGGAGATGGATTGTTGAAAAGGCAGATTGGAACGGATACTGTAAAGCATTCCAATCTCAGTATGACGATGGAGCGAACATCCTCGACCAATATTCTTCTTTTACGTCCATGATACTTAAGAATGCCAACAGATATATCCCACAAACATCGGGTAATCCTAGACGTCCTTTCGTTCCATGGTGGAACGATGAATGCAAAATTGCTATTAGGAATCGACGGCAGGCACTACGTAAATTTAATCGTAGGCCCACAACAGAACATCTAAATTTATACCGCAGGGCTAGAGCGGTGTGCCGTCGAGTATTCTTGGACGCTAAGAGGAATTCATGGACGAAATACGTGAGCACTATCTCACGCACTACTTCCACGTCTACTGTATGGAAGAAAATTCGTGCAATCTTCGGATCACCGAAACAATCTATTCTTGGTCTTATTGATGAAGGAGAACTCCTTTCATCATCGTCGGAAGTGGCAAATAGTCTAGCAAAATCTTTCCGCTCGGTGTCTCTCACCTCATCATATAATAACGATTTTCAACGGTACAAGATACAAATGGAGGTGTTGTCGTTAAACATTGGTGATTCGGTTGGTGAATTAAACACTCCATTCGTATTTAAAGAATTGTTACATGCACTTAAAAATTCACGGGACACTTCCCCTGGACCGGACAACATTCGCCTTTCCATGCTTTCACACCTTCCTAATTCGGCACTACAACAACTTTTGAATATTTTCAACGGTATATTCTCCGAACAAGTCTTCCCACCTGGCTGGTCAGAAGCATTTATTATACCAGTACTAAAACCTGGTAAAGACCAAACGAACCCCTCAAGCTATCGCCCTATTTCATTAACAAGCGTGTTGTGTAAAATAATGGAGATAATGGTAAACCGCAGACTTACATGGTACTTGGAGAAACATGGCTTCCTATCTCCAGAACAGTGTGGTTTTCGACAAGGACGATCTTCCATTGACCATTTAGTGTCACTAGAAACAGCCATACAAAACGCTTTCCTCAATCGGCAACACCTCGTCGCTATCTTCTTTGATATAAAAAAGGCGTATGATACAGCCTGGCGACGTGGTATTCTTAACACTCTCCAAAAATGGGGAATCAAGGGCAATATGCTTGCTTTTATCCGGGGATTCATAAATCACCGAACGGCTCGTGTTCGTGTAGATGATTCGCTCTCAGATAGTGTCATCTTGGAGAATGGAGTGCCCCAAGGTAGTGTATTAAGTGCCACCTTATTTTCTGTAGCCATAAATGATATTACCAAATGTGTTCAGGCTCCTGTCTCATGCTCTCTATTCGCTGACGACTTTGCTATCTACATTGCAAGCCGTTCGGCACCTACAGCAGAGAGACTACTGCAGAACACTATATATCACCTTGAAGCTTGGTCCAGGATTACTGGTTTCACATTTTCATCCGAAAAAACAAAATGTGTAGTTTTTTCTCGGCTACGAAACCCTTCTATTCCGCAAATTTTTCTGAACGGTGAGACTATTACTATCTCTAATTACGTTAAGTTTTTAGGTTTAATTTTTGATAGTCGTCTTACTTGGGTCAAACATTTAAAAGAATTGAAAACAAAATGTTCCAAAATTTTAGATATGATGCGAGTCCTTACTAACACCAAGTGGGGAGCCGATAGATCATGTATGATACATTTTTACTATTCCTTTGTTCGCTCCCGTTTAGATTACGGTTGTGTGGCCTACTCATCAGCTCGTCAAACCGTGCTTAAAATGCTGGATAGTGTACATCATGCTTTCCTTCGGCTTGCTACAGGCGCGTTTAGATCAAGTCCTGTCGCAAGCTTACTTGTAGACTGTGGTGAACCATCACTTTGGGATAGACGAGACCAGCTCTTATTATCTTATTTTGCTCGTCTCAGAGGACAGCCAAATCACCCGGTTCTTGAGTCAGTCCTTAAAAATCCTAATCTAGGAAAGTATGAGGATCATCCACGTCGTACTGCACCTGTAGGTATCCGTACCTGGCGTCTGCTGCACCATATAAATGTTGACACACCGTCATTCTTTCCTATGTACCCTTGCTCATATCCTCCATGGGGAATAAACCTCATAAATTTTAATTTTGACCTGACTACATGTAATAAACAATCAACACCATCTATCGTCTTTCAGCAGATGTTTCAGTGTGTTCTCTCCAAGGCGAAACCAGACGCGGTTGTATACACTGATGGATCGAAACAAAACGATACGGTTGGGTGTGCTTTTGTTGTCAATGAGAGAACTTATATGTTTGGTCTCCCCAGTATTACGAGTGTGTTTACCGCTGAACTATATGCTATAAATAAGGCTCTAAACATCATTAACCCTAAATATAGAAAAATTCTTATTTGCAGTGACTCGTGTAGTGCTCTCCAAGCCTTAAAGAACTTTTATTCCAAACATCCTATCGTCATTGAAATTTACAACGCAATCGCTGAGTTGAATAATCGCAACACAGAATTAAGTTTTTGCTGGGTCCCTAGCCACGTAGGGATTCCAGGTAATGAACATGCAGATTCCGCTGCCAAAGAAGCATGTAACCAGCCTCCTTTCACCACCCGAGTTGCTACTTCTGATTTCATTAACAATATAAAACAATTATTAAGAACAAGGTGGCAAGGTGATTGGACAGCTACTGTCGATAATAAACTCCGTCAGATTAAAGATTCTGTGTTACCATGGAACTCCTCATACAGAAAACCCCGGCGTGAGGAAGTAGTTCTCTGTCGATTGCGGATAGGACACACGAGAGTCACACACGAGTACCTGTTTACAAGAGGACAACCACCTCTATGCGCAAGATGCAACTGCCGCATGACTGTGCGCCACATACTTGTGGACTGCATATGTTATGCGGCATTGCGTCGTAAATTTAAATTACCTGGTAACATCCGTGGTATCTTGCGTGACGATAAGGAGGTTTTAAACCGGATGTTTATATTTTTACATAGTATAGGGTTAATGCAAAAAATTTAATAAGTATGTGTTCTTTCATAATTGTATGTATTGTCCTATGTATTGTTTTTGTTATCCGAGTAGGGAGCCTTTTACACTCCCTATCGGATTTTTTTTTGTATGTTTTTTAAATTCGTCTGTGATATTAGTTATAAGATTTTTGTGATATTAGTTTTAAGTTTTATCTCCTTTTTTAGTTTTAAGTTTTATTTATTTTTAATGATAGTTTTTAACATAGTTTTAAGTTTTATTTATTTTTAATGTGATAGTTTTTAACATAGCTTTAAGTTTTATTTATTTTTAATGTGATAGTTTTTAACAGAGTTTTAAGTTACATATTAGTGTTTTTGTTATCCGAGAATGGGCCTTTTACACCCATTCCGGATTTTGTTTCTGTGATAGTAGTTTTAAGTTTTAATTTTATCTAAAAACCTAAAATTATTTTTATTTATTTATTTATGTATTTATTTATCTATTTATTTATTTTCCGGGCGATGATAACGTTCAACCGTTTTTCGCCCTTAAAAAAAAAAAAAAAAAAAAAAAGTTATACCTCCCAAGATAATACAATAAAAATCTGAACAAAGCATAATACAATTAAATATAACGAATAAAACATAAATAAAATTGCATATAAAATACATAACAGAATACTCATAAATCAAAAAGTAATGTGTAGAACAAAAAAGGATAAATGGTCAACGTACGTCAGTAAAATTAAACGTCAGTTAAATTGTCAGTAAAACAAAGAAACGGACTATACTTAGCGCACCACAGGCTCAACATCCAATACATCCAATCTTTTCAGTCGCTTCACATCCTCACTGTTATCCAGTAGCTTAACAGCCAGATAGTTTTCGTGTCTGTTATACTTAAGTAAATACTTTGAGCTTAACCGGTAAATCTCTTCATGAATAGATGTCATCCCTACACAGTCATGGATTTCCTTGTACTTGGCAAGTTATGGCGGCTGCGATATGTTTCTCAGCACTTTGTTGTGGAACTTTGAATGATATCGATATTATTATTGCTTGCCGCACCCCAAAGTTGTATCCCGTAAGCAAATATTGGCTTTCAAAACGCCTTATAAAACACGGACCTCCTTGGTAACCGGTTCAACCACCTAGGCTTAATATTCAATTCCTTTCTCTTCTCTCTCACGCGATTTTCTCATGTTGGTGGCGGTCCAAGTGAAGTCCTAAGAAACGTATGTTTTTGTTTTACTTGACATCTCTCCCGCCACCAATCCACTCGGTCGCCCTAAAACATAACACCGAATATCTATTCCACAAACGGCCACTGAGCCTCGAAACAGTTTAGCGACCAGTGTCCTAAATAGCTCCTTGAACTTACCTAACAGCGTGAGCGAACTAAGCCGGTGGTGCCATACACCACCGGCTTACGTGTCCCAACCGCTCATTTGTCATATTCGAATATGACAACGTATTTAAAAACGGGTAGGCGCATCCCGTCAACTACTAAATATATATATGACTTGAATAAATAAATTTATATAGTCAAAACAGCAATTTGCTGCCACGCCTAGGTCGCTAAATGCAAGCAAGTACCTGTCCACCATATTAAAGCCTTAATTGGCTGTTGGTCAGCCATACATCTCTCTAGGTAAGCTTCCCACAGCAGTGCGGTGGGAGTCTTTTCCTTAAGTAAACTACCCATATCGATTGAACAAAGCGACCGCATCAAGGAACTCCCACACGGTCCGACAATGCGATTCTCGCCACATTGACTCGCTGCTTGTGAATGGCCAATTTTCCCCTTGACCTCTAAGTTCCAGGGTGATCCGGTCTCTGCCCCCCCCTTCACCAAGAGCAGGGCAGTCAAACATCAGGTGTTCATTTGACTGGACCTCCTCCTCGCAGACGCACAGCTCATCAGCTGTTAGGAGGAACCGCAACAGATGTTGGTTCAAATAGAAGTATTCTACGTTGTCCGAAGGAAGGCTGTGAACTCCATTTAGGCAGACTGATGGGTAGATTGCCCCCCTCATTGCAAACATCAAATGACTCGACTTCGCAGTATTAACATGTACCTTTTGTTTTGCAAGTCGTACACTGAGAAGATCTACCTCTTATTCCAGTTGATCCGATCCTAATCTTGGGTAAACGTCAACCGCCATAACCGTATAATCAGAAAAGGACACGAGAGTGATATAGTCCGTACTAGGAAGATCAGTAGTGTAGGTGTAATACAAAACTGAAGTCAAGCGAGACTTCATTTAAAGAAAAAAATTAATATATTGACTAGGTTTATTCATTCCAATGATTTGAAGTAATAATACTGAATATTGAGAATATCAAATTTCCTAAATAAAATTGTCCTTAGATTATAACGTTGACAAAAATTTTATTTTTCGCTTAAATACTAATGGTAACAGATTACCTTATGAGTTTTAAGAACTGCAAATAAAACGTTTTAGAGAACCTCTTTAATACTTGCAAAATTATTAATCTTTAATACAGTAAAATTTTACTGAGAAGTAATTTTACACTATAAATTTATCATAGTTTGTCCTTTTGTTTTACATTTTAAATTAAACAGAAGACAGTTTTTGTCGGTAAAACAATTAACAGTACTGTATTTATTTATTTATAATCATTAATTATCAATGCTCTAATAATATGCTCGTTCATGTAATACCATGTAACACAAATTATAAAGCTAATAATGGGACACCTCCTATCGTAAATTAAGCACGGAATGTCCTGTGAAGCTAACCAGATTCTTCATAATTTGAAAAGAGATGTACTAAACCATAAATAACCATTTTATAATTAATGTAATTAAATTTACTGTTGCAGTAATTTAGTTTTATTTGTACTATTTGTGCTATGTAGATTAAATGGCTAACAAACATTGAAACTCTTACTGATATAACGGGAATAAATTTAACTATTTCCTATTAATCTAATTAAGACTAAAAAAGAAATTCACCTACTAATAGATTCCGTTACTTAAGAAAACTCAGTTGTATTATCCAAGAACACTACAATAAAAATTTAATTATGTTCTTTTAGTTTTATGATTTAAAATAGATGTAGAATTATATGAAAAGTAATTATATGAAAAATTGATAGAAATTAACGTTTTTGCAGTGTAATTTTCTATTCTTGAAATAATTTATGTAAAAGTACTTTTAATGGCATTATTATCATTACAGATAATAAAAATATTATAATGAAATTTTTAGCTAATAATTGCTGTATTTATGGTTTAATTAGTCAAGTAGTAATTCATTAATGTATTTTTAAGTTCTCATGCAAACGTTAATTATCCAGCCAAAATCCACATAAGTCGTACAAATAAACTAATACAGATATGAATGATTTTGGTGTGGGTGCTGGTATGTTGTACGGCGCCCAGTAGTCAAGGAGTTCGGGGAGTTATTAGCTGAAAGTGTGGTCACCAAGATGCTAGAGTCGGAGGCTGTGTGGAATGCCGTAGCTGCCATAGTGGAGGTCATTGTTCGAGGTAAGGAAGCGGACGGGGTGAGCAAATGTTCTCTGATCCCTGTTCGTCCCCCTGCATATGTTTGGTTGTGGTCCTAAAGGGCTCTTCTATATAAATTGATGGAATGGTCTACAGCGTGTTGTCATTTGATTATGACTATTAAAAAAATTCCTTTCGGCAAACCGGAAGGCGGAGTTGATTTCACCCGTACTAAGAAGGGGATAAAAAAGATTTCCACCTTAAAATCAAGAAAAAACTTCAAATTTACTCAATACGAAAATGGATGCATGTGAAAAAAGTTTCAAATGTTTAGCATACGAAGAGCTCATCCTACAATTCCAGAAAAATTTTGGTCATCCCTTGCCGTAAGGGCTGGTCATATCAAAAATTGTTTCAGAGGTTTTAGGTAATGTTTAAAGGACTAAAGAACACTTTAAGTCGATTCGATACTGTACCTATTAAGGGAGATATGATTTTTTTTTTTTAGTCTTCGATACCCGATTTTTTCCACCCTCTGGGCCAATGGTTGGTGTTAGACCCTTATCCAAAAAATAATAGGAACTTTAAACGAATTCGATATTTTATTTAATAAGAAAGTTATAGACACATTTTCTTTTTTGTAAAAAGCCCCCCGCCTTTCTGTTCCAATGGTCCAATTTTGGCCGTTAAAGAACTCGACCGATATTTTCAGACGTGTTATTTTTAAGGAACAATTTGAAAGTGACTGGCGCAAAATTACGGCAGTTATTGTGTCTACAAGAAAGTGAAATATATATATAAATGTATATATATAAACTTTTGAGCTGATGGTGGTTTTGCGGTCCGGGGATGTGAAACGCGAAGTTATATAGAATTTTCCGGAAGTCGAATCATAGTACCCATTACAATAGGTAGATTTCTTATGAAATCTAACATCAGATTGTTTAAAAATATAATGAAATAAATTATATTGGAATTTGGGGATTTTATCCATTTACAACCCCCTTAAAATTATATAATTTATTCTATTTGAAAAATAGATATTTTACATAAAAATAAGAAAAATAATTTATTTTTAATTATTAAAGATCTTTTACTGATTTTGAATAAAAGTCTATTTAAAGCCCATGACCTCGTTTATATTAAAAATCGGACCTTTAATTTTAAATAAACGTCATTATTTTCAAACGTTTGTATTAAACATAGGTCCTTTAATTTTTAAGTAACACGTTATGATTTTTAAGTTATTTAAATATAAAGTGATGCGTTGATATTAAAGTGTAAGCTGCCCTATCCTATTCATATTGAATTATAATATAATATAATGTTAAATTTATTTTTATTTTCATATTATAATTTATTATAAGCGTGTATTATTCATATATTTTTATAAATTTTGTTGTTATAAGAAATTTTGTTGTTTTATTAAATTAAATGTTTTATCTCTAAATTTTAAATAGCAAATGTAATAATATTTTTTATTACTTTAGATCGGAACATTCGTTTACAATTCTAAATACGTCGATTAGAATAAAAAAAATCAAATATAAGTGTTTCTAAAATGGTGAGTTGACTATAATTTTTCAGACTCTAATTGTAAAACTAAACAAAAGATATCCTTACAAAAAATCACAATTTCTCCTTTGTTCTCCCACTGACCGCCAATTTGTTATTTTTATATAAAAATTTATATCTAACGTTCGGATAGACGAACCACCTTAATATTTGGTGAGCGTCTCGGTAATAAAGTTGTAAAATTAAAAAAAAATCAGGAATTAAATACCTTCAGAAATTCCAAAATGGCGACCATGTTTATTTTTCAATCCGTTATTATCTTCGTAAATATTAGTTTTATCAAAATTCATATTATTTGTTAAAATATTAAGCCTTTTATTTTAAACAAAATAACATTTTATTTTTTTAAATCGGTTAACGAATAGCCGAGTTATGGCAGAAAATTGATGTAATTTTGGGTTTGTTTTTATGTCCTCCACTTTACGTTCAATTCGATTAAATATTAATTGTTTTTATTTATTGTTAATTCTAGTACTGTAAAATAGTATCAAATAGTGAATTTTTATTGTTCGTGCTGCTTCTGGTGGTCACATTTAACACTTGAAAGACATGAAATAAAACTTGATTACGAGTAGAATACTTATAATTATGATTTGATAAGAATTTTGCATTAATTTTCCTTAATAAAATATTTAGTTATGATATCGGTTCATTCTTTTTGAATGACTCTATAATTTTAATTTTAATTGAAAAATGAATTGTCTTTTTTTATTCCACAAAGGCAATTAAACTTTATGAAGTTTCGATCCCTATAATATAACCCGATCCAAAATTAGAAGCAATTTTTTCCATTACTATCAAAATTATTTATTTTCAAAAATTTACACAATTTTTTTGATTTTTTTTGTTTACGGATGACTTTTTTACAAAAAAGCTTCTACTAAATTTTACACACAGAATAAGGGAGCCATCAAAATCAAATTTTTTTATTTGAGATTTGGAAATTTTGTTTTTTAAATTTTATTTCGGTAATTATTATTATGAATATAAAACCCCATTGATACGGTGATTTCAACATTTTTAAAAATTCAGAAAATTTGTTTTGGTCACTTTCTGTCTTTGACGGACAGATTTTAATTAAAAAGACTGGGCAAAGTATTGTATGACTTGGACGGCGTAGCCAAGAAAGTCATGCAATACTTTGCCAGCTTTTATATATATATTGCAGGTATTCGAATATGTCAATATTTTCTTTAGCTTTCTGTGAATATCTGCAACATGACATTACCATTTACGTTGTAGGTAACAAACTTTGTAACAGTGTTTACTGTATGAAATGAATATTAAATTACTAATAGCATCGAACCGTGAATATCAATATTATCATATAAAGTGTTTTAATACAAGCACACAGAAAATTAATCATAATATTACTATTTGTTTTTAACAGAAAGAAATACATATTTCCTGATCTTTATTTTGTTATGAATATTGGAAAGAAAACAAAAAGTATAAAATTAAAATTTTCAGGCTTCTGAAAAAAAAAATTCATTCATAAAAATAATTAATTAAAAAAAAAAAAATTACATAATATTAAATAATTATAACTTATTTATTAAATAATATTTTTGATAATAAAGTAATAAATTTTGTTAATCTTGTCCTGAGTAAACTTCTCAGATTATTTACATTGTAATTTGTAACACGCAGTTAAATTACATCTTGTTAAAATATATTCCAATCTGTTAAAGGACAAAGTTGTATAAAGTTTAGAAGTTAAATCTGAGTTAATAAACTAATGAATTTCCCTTTTACGTACGACCAATTTTCATAAAATTCAATACATAAAGTGTCAAAATTGACAATTTATCTAACTAAAAGTTAAAAATTTACGTTAAGTGTAATCCAGCAATATCATTGTACAGTAAATAAAAGGAAATGGTGAAATACTAATGGTATAACTATGCTGGTATCATACAGAAATTATTTTTAAATACTGACAAAGAAATCTAAATTAAACAAACAGTAGAAGAATGAAGTATAATGTTAAAATTTCTAGAAATAAATTAACAAAAGTGAAAATTTTATTTATAATATTTATTTGGTTGGAAATTTAAAAGTAAAATAAAATTAATCAACTTTTTGATTCGTTTGAAATAATTTATAATTTGCTTTTATTAATAATAATTTAATTTGCAAATTAATAATGTTGTTTATTACTGAGCAAAATCATAAAGATGAAAATAAAATAATTATTTATAAAAATTCTAGTTATTACTTTTAGAAATTAATAATAAAAATAATAATATTTTAGAACATCAAAAGTTTCATTAATTTTTTAATCCTTTTATTGCATACTACAACTCAACGATTATTGGCAATATGGCATATGCTATTATATTCCTGAAAACAGGATAGTAATAGACAAAATCGTCTAAGTATTCCAGGTTATGTATGTAACTAAAAATGTGGGATGAAGTAATAATTTCCCTTGGCATCTTTACCGAGCCAAATATATTTCTATATTTCAGTACGCAAAGCCTGTCAAAACATACGTGATACTCAGTTTTATATAAAAAACTATACGCTCTTCACCGCTGGGATTTAATCTATTCCTACTAGCGACTTTTTCTAACTCGAGTACTTTACATTTGCAACAACCATAACAGACCCTGACAGATATCATTTGAACCAAAGAACTAATAAAATCTTCTGTGTCGTGAAGAAATGCATTACGTATACTTCCACCACTTAGTAGAAAACAGTTCTCACCAATTCAATAAATTAAAAAATTAATGTGTGAATTAAAAGGTTACAGTTAACTGGATATGTGAATGTCAGAATAAATATTTTATTGTATTTAAAAAATACATTGTTTAAAAAAGTGATATAGATGTATTTAATCAACATAAAAAAAACCAATGTAGCACGGTTGTTACTGGATGAAATATCACACATCTGATCCGAACTAGAATAATACGAGTATATAATCATGTTGATATCACTATTCACCGATTTCAGTTTCTGTGAACAAGGAGTTGTCTGTCAACGATTAAACACACGATATAAGGAATAAATTGTTCCCTACGCGTTGCACGCCTTAACATTAACCAAAGCAAACTGTCCCGAAAAAATAAAGGCTGTTTTTTATAGATTGGAAACCAGTTTTCATAAGCTGGTTTGTCCTTACATCCGGACTCCATTACGGTATTTTGGATATCAGAAATTCGGTAATACAGTAACGAGATGCACTAGAAAACAGATGTGTGTTTACGGTGACCCGTTGCACCTGAACAGCCCGTGCAGGGATCCACCGATTTATGTCAATTGCCATGGACATCACATTATAAGATCGCGAAATTGTCCGATTTAGAGGTTGCAATACAGGAGACAAAGTACATCGGAAAGGCCAACTACTTCGAAGCTAGAAAAACAGATCGCCGAAGTTTTTGTCTTATGCTCAAGTATACTGCAGCTTACTTTAAAGCAAGACATAATTTCTGGAGCCTAGCAAACATACGTACTGATGAACGTATCATCAATGAGAAATTGAAAAATAGACTAATTAAAGAAACCAGTTCAAAACCGACACATCTCAACCCTCGTAGAGGAAGAAACCCGCCTTGTGACGATTCCAGTCGCCACACCTCCCCCCCCCCCACTAATAACCCTGATGGGCTTTAACAGAGCCCATCTAACTACTGATTTTGACCCTCTAAAGGATTACATTACACAGTAATAAGCCTGGTCTCATTGGGATGCCTCCGATGTTAATGCATCGGTAGATATTTACATCAATGAATTATGACTCGGCCTTCGCCTTCGCTGAAGGCTTCATCCGGACAGCTTGACTGTCCTACTTTGTTAACCTCTGAACTAGCTAACCGAGTTTACCGAAGCACAAACCCCGCGCCTAGTTCTACATAATAAGGAAGCTATTAGTGAGTAAACGTCTCATAATATTCGAGGCAAATTCGGTAAACAAACACACCACCAGAAATGTTGATCGCAACAACGGAACTTATACCTAGTTATCTTAGTGAAAAGTCAACTTGATAATTTAAACCCTTGGTTTATTGCAACTACGCATTCCGATCTGGTCTTCCAGGGACAGAATCAAAACCGATACAGAAAAAAGCACATGTCCCCAAACAAAAGATTTTGTACAATCTGGAAATGAGCTTTTGACCACTAAAATAGTAAAGGAAAGCGAAGCCAAATCATAAAAGAAGCCTACACATAATGCACAGACAGTAAAAGTTGAAATAGTTAAAATCCCATTCATTCATCCATTGGATTCAGGGAATCCAGAGAGATGATCAAATGAGACAGAAAAAGAAACTGTTCACAGAGTGGCTCCAAAATAAAGGGCGAGAACTTTAGCCGTCCCAAAAAGTTAAGAGAAAGTGCATCCATTCTAGATTCTGATGCAATGTTCACCGCTTTATCTGGTCGGTATCATCTAATGCCGGCCCCAAAACATCCTCCGTGGTATCGGAGATGAATGAAGATTCCTGCCTGATTTCACCTCCCAGCCCTCAGTCACCCTGGAATCAGAATTTAGGAGGATGGGAATAAGAAGCAGAAAATATTGCTTAAAAGGAAAACCAAAGGGATTAAAGAATGTAATAAGTTTATTGCAAAGATTATAGATTTTTATGCTTTTTTATGTTCTATACTTTTTTTAAATATTAACAAAGTATTTATGTTTAAGTAGTTTTTTAAATAATTACGGGTTCTTGCGCCCGTTTTATAGTTTAACATTTCTTTAGAAATGCATTACGTGATTTTAACAGGAAAGGAACCTATAGACCCTTGCAAACTTGTGTTATTTTAGGTATTTATGATTTATAATAAGTTTGTTGACAAGCCGATTCGTTTAACAAGATTAGGTATTTGACTATATATCTAATTTTTACCAGCGCGGAAACGTTTTTCATTTTTATATTTGTTTGGTACAAAGACTAATGACCATAGAAGTCGGTAATCGTAATCTCAGGAAAACAAAATACGTTGGTACGGAAATTTAACACTTACTTGAAAAAATATTACGCCTTTCAAAAATAAATAATAATACATCGGAAATATAACTACGAATAAAAATGTATAAATAAATAATCAGGTATGAAGTAGAAAGTAATCTAATTAAAAACATTTACAACAAAAATAAATACCTTAGCTTTAAGGTATATAACTTAAAATAGAGAAAATACTCCCTTCTAAGGGAAGATAAAATACCCTTAAGTTTTGACTAACCGCAACAGTATAGATATTGGTATAATAATCTAAGTTCTCAAACTTTAAGTTTAATCTCAAACACGAGTTGTAAAGCTCCTGCTTAACCAATGAGTACATTTGGTTTTGCACAGTGTGTAATTTGTGTTAAGTTTAACTTTGTCACCATCAATGCACTACTACACTGTTTTTTTAAGAATATTTGAAAGCCTAACATAACGATTAAATATCACCGATTAGAACGAAATATTTTATCAGTATATCGATTTTCGCTACAGTAATGTGTAAATTGAGCAAATACTTAAATGAATAATTGGATATCATCTGCAAATAAATAATTTCTCATTGAGTTATAATTGTACTTAATAATATAAAGAAATGTTTATCTTTATTTTTTAGGCAGTATATTGTAATATAAAGAAAAGACAAAAAATGAAATGGGAGATAAACTAGCAATAAAACATTGTATTCTGTATAATAAAATTAGTGTGTGTGTGTGTGTGTATATATATATATATATATATATATATATATGTATATGTGTGTGTGTGTGTGTGTGTGTGTGTCCTATTCCTCGGTGTAATCAAACCAAAATTATAATGAACCACATAAAAAAAAATTGTTTTTTACATAAAAAGTATAAAAATCGACCAAATTGTTTTAAATGTGTTGATGAAAGATGACTGACAAAGAAAAAGAGTAGTATTGGCATCAAAATTGATAAAAAATGACAGTTTTCTGTTTAAAATAATAATTTTTCTTTTAAAGAACGAGCGAACAATAAAAACGTAGCAACAATGTATTGATTGAAAAATAGAACTGTTATATTTTCATTTAAATTACTTCTTTTCTGTTTACAATAAAAATTAAATTTTATTTTCCTCGTGTCATAGCTGTAGAGCTATGCTGCAAGAAGGAAAGTATGGTATTCAGTCAAAAAATGGGGTATGGGAATTTCTAAAAGTTTCGTGACCCAGGGAGCAAAAAAAAAACAAAAAAAGTGGTATGAAATTTCCGTACTTAGGTGCGTATGTAAGTTAGCGTGTTTGAAGCTTATTAAACTTTGACTGGATAAACTGATTTTCATGAAATTTTGTATAGAATGTGGTGTATACGGACAAGTTTTTGGTGTAAATTTTGGATTCAATATCTCTAGAATGTGGTGTAGATAGTTATCTGGAATCAATTTTTTTTAAATTTTGCAAGCAACCCCACCAAGCTCACTACACGGGCGCGTGCGTATCTTACCATTTTTTTAAATACTTTTGCCCCTTTCCCAAAAAACGAAAACCTATCTTTTTATTTATTGAATATTTTTTAACCAAATTTTTTTTTTAAGTCTCACTATGCTTAGTAGAAGTTCAAGTGATTCAAAACAGTACTTTGAAGGCAATACTGGAGATGAGAGAACCAATAAAAGTTAAAAATTTTTTTTTTTTTTCTTTGATTTTTTTTTTTGGTTTATTTCCATACATCATATTTTTTACTATATAAGAATAAATAAACATCAAGAAACTTATAAAATTTGAATTTCGCAAACATGGTTACCCTGATAAACTGATATACATTATTAAAAAATGAAAATCTATCACACCAGCAAATTAAGTATGACTCGAGATCTTTCGGTTTATTTCAAAACCATCATCAGGAGCTAATAGTATAATTAAGTTAAAAGTTACAATTTTTTACCTTTGACATTATTTTAATTTTTAACTTAATTTTGCTGGTAAGGTGGATTTTAATTTTTTTGCAAATTTTAATAATTTATCAATTTTTTTATCAGTTATATTAATATCAGAAATACATTTCTTGAATCAAAACTATAGAATGTACCCAACTGCGGTTTAACAATTCGTCTTGAACTTCAGGTTTAAATTAATTTTTGATGTAAACAAATTATATTTCTTACTGAAGGCAGTTTAGCTTGTGCTATTCGGCATTTTATATCCCTCCTCCTGCTTCGTCCATCTTTAGTAATTCTACTTCCCAAATAACAAAATTCTTCTACCTCCGTAATCTTTTCTCCTCCTATTTTCACATTCAGTGGTCCATCTTTGTTATTTCTACTACATTTCATTACTTTTGTTTTGTTCTTGTTTATTTTCATGCGATAGTTCTTGCGTAGGACCTCATCTATGCCGTTCATTGTTTCTTCTAAATCCTTTTTATTCTCGGGTAGAATTACTATATCATCAGCAAATCGTAGCATCTTTATCTTTTCACCTTGTACTGTTACTCCGAATCTAAATTATTCTTTAACATCATTAACTGCTAGTTCTATGTAAAGAGGATAGGGAACATCCTTGTCGGACTCCCTTTCTTATTACGGCTTCTTTCTTATGTTCTTAGAAATCAACTCGTGGACTGCAAAACTTACCCTGGAGCAGACATTGATAGCGACCATAATTTGGTGATAATGAAATGTAGATTGGGGTTTAAAAACCTGAAGAAAAGGTGTCAGATGAATCGGTGGAATTTAGAGAAGGTTGAGGAAGAACAGGTAAAGAAGATTTTTGAGGAGGACATCGCAAGAGGTCTGAGTAAAAAAGATAGGTAGAAAATGTAGAAGAAGAATGGGAGAATGTTAAAAAGGAAATTCGTAAAACAGGAGAAGCAAACTTTTCACACAATGATTACGTGTAGTATATATATATATACTCATTGTGTGTATTATATATATCAATCATTGTGTGATATTTTTGATAAATTTAGCAAATTATTATTTCTTCTTATATGACAATTATGTAGAAATTTAGGCAGCTTTCTATTAGGACGGGAGAGACGTAGATATAGCGTCATTTTTGAGTATAGCATTAAGTGGAATTAGAACGAAAACAAAGGTCAGAGTGTGAATTCATGAACAAAGATAGCCTCGACATTAAAGAATCGGTTTCCATATATCCCGGCCACTGGTAACCGACCCTTATTTAAACTAGAGTTGACCACTGCACTTATTTCCTCTACAAATGGTGATATGAATATCATCCGCATTTTAACTGTAGAGGTCCAATCCAAATGATTGCATGCACATAATGCGACTAAAATTCCACTTAGTGCTACCCAATAAATGATAATCTTATCAAGGGACACAAAGCATAATTTTATGATTGAATAACTTAGGTATTAGATAAATTTAAATCAATGATTTGTATGTTGTACATTTTAATGTTAAAAAAAATTAAGATCAATGTTAAAATAAAAAATAAAAATAGGGGTTTCTAAAATATTAAGAATAACCAATCACAAAAGGCTACTTAAATAAATATAAACGTTTTATGTAATAAGTAAAATAGAAAACGAAGAAAAAAGGGCATCAAAATAGAAAAAATACGTAATTATTAACTGGAAGTAAACAGCAAATATTTTTAAATACTTAAAAATCTATGAATTGATTTAAACAATGATAAATATAAACAGTGGTTTCATAAAAATATATGAAATATAATATGAAAAATACACAATCTAGTATAATTTTTATTTAAAATATAATATAAGTATCAAGGAGTTCGTCGGTTAGAGGCGATGAAGTCAACGAACTACGTTTACCGTTCTAAACATGACCTAACCTAACAGTGAAACGAAAATGGGGGGAAAAAATAAAATAAGCGTGAAAACATTATATTTCAGTTCAATTAGATTAGTAATACTTTCAAAAAATACCTGGAATTTTGTTAGAGAAAAAATCGTTGTCTATTTGATGAACCGCGGGGATCGAATATGTCATTTTATTCATTTTTTTACGGTGACTTTATGAATTGCGTCGCTAGATAGCAGTAGTAGGTAGAGCACAAAATCCTTGATAATGTACTTGAAATAATAAAATGTGAAAGAAAATATACTACAGCTTATTTTAATAGTAAATGCTGTTATTTAAATGAAAGTAATGAAGATAAAACAATTTTTTTAATTTCCATCACTTCTTTAAAGAAATAAAACTATTAGTTTACAAGAGATTATACTAGTTTTATTAAAAAAGTAAAAATATAGTATGAAGTGAATGATATGGCTATCAAGAAAAAAAAACTGGCCGTGAAATTAAATTTGTTTGATCTAAGGCAATAAATTAAAATAATAAATCCATAAGATAACAATCAAATAAAACTGTTTTTAAGAAAACGATATCGATATCAAAAATGGTAAGGTGTTACATTTCTATTATCAAAATCTCTTATTAATTTAGAATTTTCTTTATTACATATATTTAACATGTATTTTTTTAAAAATAGAAATACTATAATACAATTTTGACAATAGATATACAATAATAAATAATAAACAATGTTTAACCGTTTCATATAATAAGCAAAAAAAAATTAAATTTGTTACAAAACTCTTACCGGCCCGATTTCATTTATATGTAACACATACTACATTTACAGAAAAAATACAATTCTTACGATTATTCGTTGTTTATAAAATGAAATCAAATTTTCTTATTTTTGCTTATTATATGGAACGCATAAAGAATGTTTATTTTATTGTACATCTATTTTCTATTACGAATATTTAAAATGTATTTATTTTAAAGAAAATTCTAAATTAATAACAGATTTTGATAATAGAAATGTAGTGTCTTACCATTTTTAATATCAGTATCGTTTTGTTAAAATCAGTTTCATATTTTTGTTTTTCGTATTTCTGAATTTGTGATTTGTTTTCTGAACGGAAGAAATGATATCTGCGAGACTGTTACTGTAAAGTTTACAATTTCATTGTAAGTTTTTTGAATAATTAAATTACAAAAACAGTTTAGTAAACATAACATCTATTGAAATAAAATTCTTCAAAAGATAGAGTAGAAAAAAATCACTACTATAGAGCAATTTATAAATACTGAAAATTAATCAAAGGTACCCTAAGGATATGTATGAATTCTTGAAATTGAATGTAAGAAATACGGTATATATGTATATTATACATCAACCTACTTTATTATATTACATTATTTTATATATATATTTATAGGAAAATATCAATTTCTTCTGTATCTAGGAAAATGTAATATCCTGAAATACATACGTACGGACTGTTTTTATAATCACGCGCGCGCGTGCGCTACATATATACAAATAATATTCAAACCAAATACGCTTTTCAAAATACTTTCCAACAATCTAGGGTCCCAGTTGATTATATGAATACATTTAGGTGAGACTAATCAATAAATGTTAATTTGTTTTACCCTTTACATCATAGAACCTTCCGTTTTATATGAACCATAAAGATTCAGAAGCTCATATGAAATTAACAATTTTGGAGGACAAAATGAAGATACATAAAATCTTGTAGGCGATATACCTTAAAACGTGCCCTGTACTACCTAAATAACCGTCTAGTGGTATCCATAATGAAAATGTAAATCCTTAAAATTACATCTTTTCATGATTTAAATAAATTTCATACTGGCTTAATAGCAGAGAATAAATTTCGAATTTTTTACCTACATTATAAATTTTTTTAAGTTACGCACGTCGTTTTCAAAACTTTCTTAGTAAAGATAAAAATCAATCCGTATTTTAATTATTAAGATTTACTGTTTTCTACGTGGTTATAATTTGGGTATACTTTACGAGATTTTGTTGCTGGTTGATATGTAATTTCAACAAAAATCGGTACGGTGGTTAAATAATTCGTTGGACTAAGGTGTTAAAAAGTTACAATTCTCTAACTTACATCGGTATTTCGAATGGCTTAAATTTTGTACATTTCGATTGTTGCGGTGTACTCATTTGTGTGGCTAAAAAAAAAGAGTACTGCTATCGGTTTAATTTTGTCGATTCCCATTAATCAAAATTATTTAACCATTTGATTGGTTTATATAATGTTGTTTCCGATTGGTGAAAATATATCAATTCCTTCGAATGGTTGAAGGTAAACAATACTATGATTGGATGTTTTGTTTGAAAGACGTGCCAGAAAATTTTGTGATAAGCGCTACCTATGAGCTACGTTTTTAATTAATGTTAATCTGTAAATAACTGTAAGAATTGGTTGTTTGATATCATGATTACGGTCTATAGAAAATAAATGCGGCATAACGTTTGATTTAACGGCTTTATTTATTTCAATATAACCGATTCTTTTCAGGTTTACCCTTGACACAAGGTCAATGTCAAGATCAAGATCCCCGCCACTCCACGAAACAATAGGATTGCTTTTGGTCACGTGACGCTGGTACTGCTCCTCCACATTCTTATCTTCGCCACTCTGCCATCTTGTCTCCATCCCTCCGCCAACACGACCCCGCAGCTCCACCATTAAAAAACCAAAATTGCAAAACGCCATATCTCGGTAACGATTGGGCGTTGCGCGTCGGGGCAATGTCCTTTGTGAACAAGTTGTCGTAATCTATCTTATTAGGGACAGAAGTACGAGGTTTCAGGTTGAGTACGCTTGCGCTCGTGCATGCATCCGTTAGTTTTGAGCGGGATACTATTACTACTTAACAATATTTGTATAAATTATATGCTTAATAAGTTTTTCTGTGTGTCGAGGTTGCATCACATCTGTTTACTCGTTTGTTATCAGCTGATGACGTAGTTTCATGGTTAACGGTTTACAATAACTACCAACCGTGATAGGTATTTCAACCAAAAGTTTCACTTTAATTTTTTTCAGATCCTTCTGGTGACGGTCAGTCTTACTTTTTTTCCTTGAATATGGCTGTAAAAATTGAATCTCTCTTTCAAGAATCGCTGTGATATTTGAAAAACATTTCACCTGAATTGACCGATAAACTTTTGCCGGAAGTCGCGAAGGAATATCATATAACAGAGTGAATGACGTACACTTTCGCTGCGAAACCGTTAGACAGCATTTAAATATTATCAGAGATACAATAAAGCCAGAAGAGGTTTTGTCGACGGATTATTAGGCTGAAGGAATATTCCTAAAAGATTGGTTAAAGAAATTTAATATGATTGACGGACGTTGGAAGACGAGCCAATCATGAAGTTGAAGTTCTAAGGAATGTAAGTTCCTACTTGGTTCATTTCTATCTCATCGGGTGGTTCAATCTCTTCAACAGAAGAATTTTCGTTCGTTTTAGATATTACTTTCTCAGGAGAAATAGTCGAGGTTCGATGCAATAGAAAAAT
Source organism: Lycorma delicatula (assembly GCF_047948215.1). Classification (NCBI taxonomy): domain Eukaryota; kingdom Metazoa; phylum Arthropoda; class Insecta; order Hemiptera; family Fulgoridae; genus Lycorma; species Lycorma delicatula. The sequence goes on from NC_134462.1 coordinate 127,162,615, forward strand.
TTACCGGATCAACGCCCAAGTGACAAGATGGTGGAGGAGCGGGGCCAGTATCACGTGACCAATATACTGCAATCCTACAGGTTTGTAGTGGGAGGGAGTGAACTTAACCTGGAGGAGTGCGTGACTTCACAAGTTCAAAGGTAAATAATTATTAAACTATCATATAAAATAAGTAGATAATTTAATTTAAAATCAACTAAAACTTGTAACATCTAAAACTTTCTAAAAATTCAGGGAGTTCCAATCGGAAAATAAATACATCTTACTCTGTCTTTTCTTGAGCAGAAAGTTCATGTCTAATATATGCCGCAGTCAAATGTTGCGTAAAAACTTTGCATCCGTACATGCGTGCGTGTAACCCAACGGGTTGATCTAGTAGTGAACACGTCTTCACAAATCAGCTGATTTTGAAATCGAGAGTTCTAAGGTTCAAATCCTACAAAAGGAAGTTACTTTTATACGGATTTGAATACTAGATCGTGCATGCCGGTGCAAATATGTTAAACTCATAGATATCATCCTCATTCATTCTCTGAAGTAATACCTTACATGGTTGCGGAGGGTAAACAGAAAAAGAAAGAAAATGGGTGCATATTGTGTGTGTGTGTGTGTGTGTGTGTGTGTGTGTGTTATTCTAAATTATACTTATTGGTGGGATTTGAAAACATTTATTTCCTGAAATGGCTATTATACGAAGCTATGTTTGTAGTTGAACGTTTTGAAAATGAATAAATGTTAAAAAAAATCCCTACTACTCATCATATAAAGAATTTTCGGTGCAATTCTCTGGAGGTATCTTGTTTAGTAAAGTAAAAATAAAGATTGTATGAAGATTGCACAAGGGCCACCTTACATTCCGCATCAAGAAATGTTTTCAACAGGAATTTCTATGGAAAAATACACACTCTTAAAATGAAATTGGAATTTATTTTAGCTCACACGAGAAAACTATTATATAGGCAAAACATAAAAAAATATTTACAAAAATAGATTAATGAAGGGAACAAAACGCAAAGTAATAATGTTTGGGAATGTAATTAATTATGAATTTGTGATTAATATGAATTACGCAAAAATATACTTATGCAATTTTTTTTTATCTTTTAAAAACTACAAATATGATTGTAAAAGCATATCATTTTTTATTCTTTATTGTACTTATATAATTACAAAATATAACAGCCAAATGATTTGTTTATGAATTCAACATTACTAAATAGTAAGCCTTGAAAAAAAAAATTAATAATTATATTTTTGTAAATATATTTAATGATAGCTGATATATGAAAATACCTGTTATTGGCTGAACTTCACATGTATTTAATCATATTAAAGTTTAAAATTTATCAATAATGAACTTTCTTTAAGTATATTATTCTATTTAATAGATTGGTTAGTATTAATTTTCAAAAAAATAGACAGATATTTCCGAAGTTCTAAACATTATCGTCGATAGTATGAAACATGTTCATACTACCAACCATTAATATTAAATTATAATAAAGAAGGAAAAGAGTAGTTAACAATTAAAAACTAAAATCAATATAATATAATCCATCTACACCAGATAATACTTTGTCACGCAATAACTATAATATTTTATTACTTTTTGTCAAACGTGTTTTCTGATACATCACACACGTTATATATAAGTAATAATAAAAAAATTTCAATAATGCGATTCAATTATTAAAAACATATAAAATATGAATAACGATGAAGTAATAAATACAACATAAATATAATTTTTTCAACGTAATAAAAGTTTTAAAAAAATGTTTTATATACTAATTACTAAAACAAATAATTTTATTGATTTTTTAAGTATTATTCTAACAGTATTATACATTATATTTAAAATATTGCACACATAAGTACATAATCTGAAAGGGTAAATTCTGAAGTTTTTTTGGTGTTTAATATTGTTCGATATGTGCACCTCTCGTTGCCCTACATAGTCTAGAAGGTAATCCGGTTCTTCCCACTTACTGACCAGCATGTCGGGTATAACGGATGTTACTGCTGCAACAATCCTCTCCCGTAGGTGGTTGGTGTCACGGATTTTCTCCGAATAAACAATGTTTTTTACATACCCCAACAAAAACAAATCTAGTGGATACATGTCTGGGCTACTCGTTGTAGACAAGATTGCTGTAATGCGGCGGAGCGCCGTCCAGCTGATACAAAATTAATACTTTTTCTTCTTCAATATCGTCGGTCTGTGAAAACACGTTAAGTTGGAGCATATCTCAAAAAATATTCACATCACTTGTGCTTTCTACAAAAATAAACGGTCCCACAATATTGTCAGTTTTCAGTCCAAACAAAACATTGACTTAGGGGGACAGTCACACTGATGTTCCATAATTTCATGCAGTGGCTCTAATCTCCAAATCCTGCAACTGTATCGATTTACTGACTCATTTATGTGAAATGTAGCCTCACCAGAAGACATGATATTTTTCATCGATGTTTTCAAACATTAAAGCTGCAAACTTTAATCTTCTTCTTTAGCGTCGGGTTTGACTTCAAATAAAAGATGTATCCTATACGCACGTAGTCTAAGCCTCTTACGTACCACTTTGTACACTTAGATTTAGGTATTCGTAACTTTATACTGCGCCTTGCTAATGAACTACGCATACAAGATTCTCGAATCTGTTTCACACTCTGTTCAAATACGGATGGCCTGCCTGGTTACATCCCCTTTAAGACGCTGTCTGTTCCCTTAAAGTGATTAAACAAAGGAGTATTGTTTTATTCATAGGCGTGGCACTAGCATATCGGTAATTGCTCTGAACTGTGATAATCGATCTTGTTTCGATAAACCACCGGGATTACCTTTAGGTATTGCTTCAGTGGATGATATGAATGATTTGTAGCGTTTGTGAAAATGCCATGCCTGACAGGGATTCGAACACGGGAGATCCGGATGAAAGGCCTAGACGTTACCATTCGCGCCACAGATGCAGGCTTGTTTCGATAAAAAAAAATCGCGCACTGTGTTTTCTCTTGCGGTGTCTTCATTACAAAGTGAGTTGCCGACCGGATACGCAGTAAAGGTCACACAGTGGTGCCATTATGTCGACGTATATTTGCGACGTAAAACGGAATAATATAACGAACATAAATATGAAAATCAGATGATTTTAGGCGACTGCATTATTTTATTACGATTTTTTTTTTAACCAGGGAATTCTTTTCTACAATCCGTATAATTATTATTCCGGAAAAAACAGTGTACTAGTAATAATAAATATATTTTAGAAAAATATATAACAAACAACGTAAGTGATATTCAAATAAAATTAAAAATATTTTTTTACGATCTTAAAAGCACATACGAGATGTGTGACAAAAGTAATCAGATTGGTAACACAGCGAGCGATCTGGCAACGCTGTGTCTACCGGTCTGTGGAAAGGGTTTGTTCATCCTTTCCACATGCTCAGTATGAGTTTCAACTCGTTCAGCCAACACATTTTTGACAGCGCCATGAGTGAAGTTGTGTTTTTGTTTGTTACAAAATGGAGCATCGGAAATTAGAGCGACGTTGTGCGATCAAGTTTTGTGTTAAACTTAAGGAATCCGCGAGAGTGATCTTTGAAAAGTTGAAACAGGCATATGGGGAACATTGCTTATCAAGAGCACAAGTTTTCCGCCGGCACAAATCACTTTTGAAAGGCCGAGAACAAGTTGAAGATCAACCTCGCTCAGGGAAACCTTCAACTTCAAAATCTGACGAAAACGTTGAGCGTGTGAACGTTCTTGTGAGATCAGACCGTCGTTTAACAATAAGGACGATGAGTGAACAGTTAAATTTAAACACTTTCACCGTACATCAAATTTTTACAGACGATTTGGACATGCGTAAGGTTTGTGTGAAATTGGTGCGAGAGGAAAAACCTCACAACGGAACAGAAGGACAATCAAAAAAACGTGTGCGTTGATCTTCTTGAGAGGATTCACAATGACCAAGAATTCTTCAATCGTGAGGTCACAGGTGATTAATCCTGGATATTCGAGTTCAATCCTTAAACAAAGCGGCAAAGCGATGAATAGCACATTCAGTCAGCTGCTCGACCGAAAAAATGTCGAATAGGCAAATCAAAGATCAAAACCAAGCTGTTTTGCAGTTTTGACAGTAGGGGTATCGTGCATAAAGAATTTGTTCCTCCAGGACAAACTGTCAACAAAGTGTTTTACAAAGGTGTCCTTAGAAGACTCAGGAAAAGAATGATTCCCGTGAGACCAGACATTGTAGACAAGTGGATGCTTCATCATGACAATATACCGTGTCACACGGCCATTTCCATCAGGGAATGTTTGACCTCAAAACGCACTCTTACAGTTCCTCAACCCCCCTATTCACCTGATTTTGAGTCCTTGTGACTTCTTCCTTTTCCCAAAATTGAAACATGTCTTAAAAGGACGTCATTTTGGAATTCTGGAGAAAATTCAAAAGACAGTGACCGATCAGTTAAAAGCCCTACTAGTTTAAGCCTTCCAGCGCTGCTATCAGGACTGGGAACAACGACTCCACCGGAGTATAGCTGCCCAAGGTAACTACTTTGAAGAGGATAATATTGTTGTTTGAAAAAAATAAAAACTTTGGTAAGTTAAAAGTCAGTTTCATTACTTTTCTCACATTTTTCCAAAAAAATTATTTTTTTATTTTTACAAAAAAAAAACACTTTGTTCTATTTCCTATACAGCTCGAAGAAAGTAACAGATTTTTACAATGTAGGATAAAATAATTCTACTATTATAAATTTCCTGAAAAATCCTTCTCGTATAAGACAAAGATCAAATTTGAAGTCAAAAAATTATTGATTATCTTTCTATCTAATAATAACGTTTAACTATCAAAATATCTCATTTACGAATTTTATTTTTTTGTGAATTATTGATAAATGTTCAGCATGTTTTTTATTATTCAATTATAGTAATTTTACAGCAAGAACAGATCGTCTATAAATCCAAAATCTTGTGTCTCCCTGAAACTTTTATTGAGATTATTAATAACTTATTTTTCACAAAATTGATTGCTTTAGCTTCATAGAAACCATTTCGAAAATGAAAATATTTTTAGATTACATAAATCTATGCTTATATCAGCAAAAATTATTCTTTTGTTTGCAATATACCTTTTCCAAAAATTGATTTTTATGTTATAAGGGTCAACTTTTAACCGTCAGTTAAATCTAGCGGCCGGTCTCCGTGGCAGCGTCTCAGCCTTTCATCCGAAGGTCCCGGGTTCGAATACCGGTCAGACATGGCATTTTCGCACACGCTACAAATCATTCATCTCATCCTCTAAAGTAATACCTAACGGTGGTCCGGAGGTTAAAAAAAAAATCTGTCGCTTTCTGGAGGTTAAAAACCGAAACAGTTTAGATCGACCAAAAGTTTCATTATAAAGTTTGCCCAATAACTCATACACTGCTCATTTATACTGATACTAAAGAATTGTAGTAATTCTTTGTGAGCGAGCGTTCGAATATGCTAATTAGAAAGATAAAATAGATCTCCTATTCGAGATTATTTTACTAACTAAACTTAAATTTAGAAAATATAATTTACTACCCTAACGCCACTGCCAAGGTTAGTAGTCTCCTAGTTCTTGCAAAAGTTTACAACAATTAAGGTGGGAGTGAGGATTTAGGGAAAATTTTCCTCTTTCGTTTATTAAATTATTCATTGTTTTCTTGTTTTTTATTCACAACTAACTGATTTAAAGATTGCTTGTGTAGTATTAAAATATTCCCTAGGTTTTTAAATTATCTAATATTAATATACAATAACCAATGTTATTATTAAAGAATATTACAATAATTGTTAAATATAGGTTAATATTATTACTATTAACATAATAAATAATTCATACAGCGGTATTCAAACTTTTAAAACCAGAATAAAGTAGCACAAACCTACTGATGAGGTTACGTATAGTCAACTTGTTCCGCTTTTAAAGTTGGCGCAATTCCAGTTTACTAACTTACAATATCAGACAACGTCTGTCTTTTCCCTTTTAGACTTTTTCTTATTTCCACATATCTCAAGAAAAGGATCATAATAATATGTATGACATTACGTTATTTCTTAACAATCACGTAATATATGATAAAAATTTTCTCTTCGTTGTTCTCGTTAAATTTATTCGGTTGATAACTAATATAAAAATATATTACAAAATTTATAATCAATTTTTAACCTAGTGATGTTTGATTGAACATCTTAGGTAAAACAAACATATTTTCGTTTTTTGAAATTTTTTATTACCTTTGAAATAATAATTTCAAATATATCAAATTATTACCAAAAACGTTGTTTAAATACTCGTGAAATTTAAAAAAAAATAATCTCCGAGAGTAAACTTAAACGTTTAACGCACTTTACGATTAAAACAGACAATATTACAAAGAAAACGTGCTCGATAGTTTCTTAAATGTGTTTCCATATTTATTTTATTAATTATCAAAAATACGATTTTTTCTTCAGTAAATCCATGTAGTTAATAACAGAATATTAACACAATTACATCTACACTCTACATCAGTGGTTTCAAAACTTATCCGAGTCGCGGCGCCCTTTTTTAATTAAATATTAAAAGACAATATTTTGTGGACTACGACCGTCAGAGGAATTGTAGAAAAAAATGTATTATTAGAAATTAAATTCCAGAATCAAAGAAAATCTATATTTCAGGCCTTTTTACAGTATTTATTTAATATTAGCCAATTATTTCCATTAAAGCGTCGCCTCAGATCATCCATTTTCAAATATTTCTTGCTAAATAAACTGTAGTCTCATCTCTCGTAGAATAAGATAAAATGTCACACGCACAATGTTCTCCTTTCTTTGCATATTACATATAGAACAATGCTGAGAATTACTCGAAAATTCATGCTTAATCAGATAAATCAATTCGGCTCTTGCTTTAAAAAACCATTTCATTAAATTAAAATTTTCATTAGTGTATATATTTTCATTAAGCACAAAGTCTAGTTCTTTGTAAATTAGACGACTGCGACTGTTCAAAGAACCAATGTAGTCTGACTTCATTTTATTCTTAATAATTTCTACAACAGAATTCATTTTAAATACTGAATATTTAATAATTGAACGGTATATTATACTTTCGAGCATACCCTTTCCATTCATCGAAAAAATATATTCATTTTGTCTATAATATGCCTTACTAAATCATTTGGATACCTTGCTTTGGGCACCTTCAAATAACACTGTAAGTGTTTTAAATGGAGGTCTTATTGTATGCAATAAAACAGCCTCCAGATACGAACAATAACCTGGAGTATTCCGGGATAAACAAAGTACTGCCATTATAGAAAAAACAAAAACTGGAAAATGTCGACCTTATCGTACATCCTATACCCCCAAATCAGAAAATACTTACTTTGTGTTTCGTTTTTTTATTTCTAATGTAAAACTCTGCGTGTGCGCGCGCGCGTGTGTGTCCTCTTAATGAGAGTAATTAAATAAGACTACTCATAAAAGTACTTAACTCATTAGACTAAGTTCTGTAGCAGTAGATATTTGTATACCTTAAAAAAGTTTACGTAAAAGGAATTTTTTAACCGTTTTTATAAGCAAATAACGTTTATTTCCTATTAACAAAAATTAATTACAAGCATCCATTCTTTTTCTGTAATTTGAAATACATAAGAGTAAGAACAATGTACAATATTTTGCAACATACAGACAATTTTTAACGAATAATTTTTAATTCCTACCTCGAAAAACCAAACTTCGTATTTAACTGAGTAGCGATTTGTATGTAGGTCACAATGCAATTTTATAAAAAAGGAAATCGCCAATCGAATAAGTGTACCCTGCTTAGTTTAAGTTATCTACTAACAAAACTTTTGATTACCTAGGAAACCTTAACGATATTTCTTCTGTCGTCTTACTGACTCTTAAAAGACTGGAGTTATCGTGAAGCAGTGAACCGTACAGAACTCTCAGTAGAGAACGGTTATGGACTCATAAAAAACTTAATGAACATTAAACTAACTACTTTATAAACAGAGAATACAGTTCATTTTAGAGATAAAAGAAGCAAGACAGTGAATTTCGATTAAGTCTTTTAACAAACATATATACTTATTCATTTAGTTTAAGCGTTCTGTTTTTATTAAAGCTCATTTTATTTACCGAATAAATTAATTAGTTATAATAAATTAATTATAAAATTAATTATTTTTCCTGTAAAATTTCGTTTAGGTTTATTTATACGCAAAAGCTTTTTTCTTTCGTTTTATTATAGTATAAATATTTTAAACTTTTACGTAACACTATTATATAAATTAGCTTTTAATAATTTATAAAAACATACTATTTTCCCAGAGGAAATAAAGTAAAAATTTGTCAACTTTTTAATTAAGATTTCATGTAAGAATATAAAAGTTTTTCTTTTAAAAAAAAGTCACTACTTCATCAGTAGTTATATATTAGGTAAGTATAAGATTTACTTATTTTAACACCAAAATAAAATCTAGGTAGATTAATATATACTAAAATCTAGATAGGACTGTGGTTAACAAACACGACCTGCGGTTGTGGACTCCAACTTCACTTAGTACACTTGGTTAGAAACTTGACGCTTTCGTTATAAGTAATAACCAACCATAAATGCAGCTTTTAACATATAAACAGTAACTTATAAAATATTAGTGTTACTTATTCAAATATTACATCAACTAATCTACATTTCCTTTTGTAACGGAATCCTGCATAGACATTTAAATTTAAAAATATCAAATGTCAATATTCTCCGATGAATGTCGATACATACTTCGGTGAAAGAGCGAAATATTTGCTTATAATATTACACAATCACCCCTTCACCGGTTTATGTCGACAAACACAGATAAGCTGTAATGAGGGTAGAAACTATAACTAGAAAAAAAATCACCGGATACCAATTTCTAAGGTAAATAATCAGAAACCCTCGTAAAAAAAAGTTAAAATTTAAGCCAATCATATCCTACGCTTGCAAAACTCGTCTAAATTGAGGTTGAATATACAAATTATATATGTTATTCTCTAAAAATGGTGATGATTAATCAAATTCAACGCATCCATCATGCGCTGATGGTGAAAGCTGAATAAAAATAATTTTTATAAAAAAACTGAATAAAGGGCAAACCGGCTGATCATTTATTTGTATCGTTATTGTTCATTCATGTAATTAACATATTCTGTATTCTGTATTAACATATCCTGATTGGTCTTTTCAAATTATAAAAAGCTGAAATTTGATTAAATTATTTTATAAATATGGTGGATTTGATTAATCGCCTCCAATATTGGAGAATAACGTACGTAATTTGTATATTTAACGTTATTAAACGATGTTACCGACCGTCCGTTATGTTTAGCTTAAATTTAAACTTCCTTTATTTACGAAGGTATTTCATAATCTAGTTTAAAGATTGGTATTGGATGATGTTTTTTAATTTCTAGTTATCGTATCAACCCCCACCCAAGCTTATCTTTTTTTCTCCTGTTTAGCCTCCGGTAATTTCCGTTTAGACAATTATTCAGAGGATGAATGGAGGATGATATGTATGAGTGTAAATGAAGTGTAGTCTTGTACAATCTCAGTTCGACCGTTCCTGAGATGTATGGTTAATTTAAACCCAACCACCAAAGAACACCGGTATCCACGATCTAGTATTCAAATCCGTGTAAAAATAACTGGCTTTACTAGGACTTGAACGCTGTAACTCTCGACTTCCAAATCAGCTGATTTGGGAAGACGCGTTAACCACTAGACAAACCCGGTGGGCTCCACCCAAGCTTATCTGTGTTTGTCAAATATAACGGCAACGACCGAATAAGAAAATATTTCCGTTTTTCACCAGCGTGTTTGGTTTGTATCGACATTTACCGGAGAATATTGAAATTCTCTTATTTCGGTCTTTCTCGTAACATGTACATTATATTTATGAACAATTTCTTAAATTGCAAACGTCCTATGTTTTTTTTATTAATAGGAATGAAAAATAGCTGTTAAACATTTAAAAAGGTAATTTTTTTATCAGTAAATGCAAGATAAAATAATATATGTTACTCCTAAATAAATATGTAATGCAGACACAAAGAAGATTTGCTAATTAATTTTGAAGAAAACGTTAGGATTATTTATAAATTCACAAAAAAAAAATTATATTATAAAATATCTTTTTTGGGGGCAAAAACTAAGCTGAAAAAGACATTGAACGACATGGAAGGAGAAATTTACTTTGATACTTAATAAGATTAAAATGAAAATAATACAAGCAAGAAAATGAGAAATTAAATATTTATATACGGGAACAGAATATACCAGATGTGGAAAATGATTTTATTTAGGTAGCGAATTTGGCTACCTAGAGGATGAACTTGCAAAAGTAGATGGGAAAGAGCAAGGAGACCTTTCGTTCAAAGAATGTTATAATCAAATACAGTTTCAAAAGTTTGTTGAAAAGATGTATGTAGAGAATAGGGATTTAAGGTTGTGAAACATATATAACAGAAAAATTAGAAAGAAAAAATTTCCGTATTTATTCGAGTACCCCCCGCCCACGAATAAGCCCCACACCGAGATTTTCCAAACCGAAAATCTAAAAAAAAAAATCGAGTATATACCGGTATTTTAAAGTGCAGCACATATGTTAAAAAATACGTAAGTACAAAAATATTCAGAAAGTAAAGCAATTAATTCGTTCATTTAAATTACAATAATAATATTACTTTCATAATTAATTACCGTAGGTACAAGTTTAGTTCAGAATCAGTAGGTCAATAAAACGAAACCCACCGGGTTGGTCTAGTGGTGAACGCGTCTTCCCAAATCAGCTGATTTGGAAGCCGAGAGTTCCAGCGTTCAAATCCTAGTAATAGTTAGTTTTACATGGATTTGAATGCTAGATCGTGGATACCGGTGTTCTTTGGTGGTTGGGTTTCAATTAACCACACATCTCAGGATTGGTTGAACTGAGAATGTACAAGACCACACTTCATTTACACTCATACAGTATATCATCCTCATTCATCCTCTGAAGTATTATCTAAAAACGGTAGTTACCGGAGGCTAAACAGGAAAAAGAAAGAAAATAAAGAAAGAGAGGTCAGTAAAACGAAAAGAAAGTATCATGTTGAAAAGGATCATTTCAATACGCTTTTTAAAATGGAATTTTATTTTTAATTAATCACTGTCGCTGTCAATATCTGTAGAAGAGTTACCGGTAGTCTCCACGTCGCTCTGCCAAAGGTGATCGTCTTCACTACCATCAAGTTCATTAGATATTCCGCGTCTTTTATCAAAACACAAATCTGGTTAAATCTGGGCGTTTGATTCTTCCTGTAATTCTTTCCTGAGAAAGAAATTTTCATCAGCCATTCATTTACTGTACAGTTGTTTTAATGCAGATTTGAATAGTTTATTAATACAGACATCTGGTTGCAAAAGAGATGTCAATTCGCCTGGAATTATTAGTTGGTCTGTCATACCGTTTTTAAAATGTCTCCTTTATCAGTCGTCCTTTATCTCCTGATCGCTTTTGCCATACACACCTGATCCGATTTAAAATTAAGGTTAAAAAATATTATTTTAAATTAAAAATTTAATTTTATGCAACTTCCTGTAAATGTACAGTAGGCTATGGTTTTATATTTATTTTTTTATTTTACTGAAAAACGTTACACGAAGCAGTCAATTGTAATAAATGAATTCTTAAACTTTTTCATATAAAATGCGTTTTAATAAAATAACTATAAAGTGAGCAAAAATTCTATTTATTTTTATTGAAATGCATATTTTTTTATTTTTTTTAGTTCTCTTGTATAGGTTTTTTAAATTGTAATTTTTAAAATTGAAAAAATGTTTAATTACTAAGTTAAAAATTTTAATTTTAAGAACTATAATTAAGGTTTTGTTTTGTCTTCAGTCATTTGACTGGTTTGATGCAGCTCTCCAAGATTCCCTATCTAGTGCTAGTCGTTTCATTTCAGTATACCCTCTACATCCTACATCCCTAAATATTAGTTTTACATATTCCAAACATGGCCTGCCTACACAATTTTTCCCTTCTACCTGTCCTTCTAATATTAAAGCGACTATTCCAGGATGCCTTATGTGGCCTATAAGTCTCTTCTTTTAACTATATAACCTCAACGTCGTTTTCGCTATACATTAAAGAATTAAAGAATGATTTATACCAACTGTGTTTGACTTATACAATTTTCATGTTAAACTGGTGATTTAATGTTAATAAATACAATTCTATCTAGTATCTATCTCGTTCACCACTAGATGAACCCCGTGGGTTATTTTCTTCTTACCTATGAATTTATTAAGTACTGCACTCTCAAGAAATTCTAGATGTACAGGTAAATAATAAATTTAAAATATTTAGGTGAATTTTATAGTTCTAAAATTTATTATTATTAAGTTATCGAAATTAATAGGCACTCTCAAATTATTTTACTAGTTGATAGAACTTTGAAACTGAAGACTAACCACGAACCTACAAATCACAAAGATACATCTTTTTGTGTTAACAGTACAGAGAAGTGCTGCTTTCTGCAACTGTAATGTTTTTACATTTTACAGGCCAATAAATTCAAAGTTATTTTGAAAACTTATTGGTATAGCTCCTAACTAACAGCATTAATCTTCTGTAAAACCACTACAACGGTCTTCTTTTTTTTCATAGTCATTGGATTTCAATTTGTAAGTATGTATTATTTTTTCACGTTTTTTTTTACTTGGAGTCGAAGATCACCGGGAATAGCGATATTTATAATCCAAACGCGTTTCTCTCTCACTACAGTGATGTCTGGTGTGTTGTGCTCCAAGTGGCTCGGTTAGTTTTAATTCTGAATTCCTAGAGGACGGTCACCTGCTCATTCCCAACAATTTTTCCTGGTTGTTATTTTCACCACTATCTGCTTGTTCCTAATCTTGTATAAATGATAACTACTTTGTTACACCTCTCTAAATAATCAGTATCTGTGATCTTGCAGCTACAAATTAGGTGTTCGGTTGTCCTTTCAGCCTCTTTGCACAGTCGACTCTAGGTCTTATCGATTTTGTTTTTCATGGTACTAGTTCGCAGTGCTTACTCTTAACCTGCTAGTATAAGGCCTTTCGTTTCTTTCATCAATGTTCCTTGCTTTTTTCATTATCATAGTAGCAGTGGTCACTTCCACATTATTAGATATTATTTACTCACGGGCCGTGCAATAGTTTACTCTGCCATGTTTGTCTTCTGCTATTGACCTTTTCATTCTGATATTTTTTCTTACTTTAATCATCTTATAGTTAATTTTTTTAGGCTTTCTTTAACCATTGTTCTGGACTTCCTTCAATACATTTCGCCAGCGCTCGCTTTTCTTCCTCTACTGATTGCTGCACTTGAATCATGCCTAGTCTTCCTTTATTCCCAGGCTAGTACAGCCTGTCAGTGTCACTTTGAGGGTGCAAGGCATGATTAATTATCATTGTTTTTCGGGTCTTGTGGTCTAAGTTCTCTAATTTTCCTTATGTCTAATTGATTATTCCAGCAGTATACCGAACAACAGGCAACTCTGTTAACTGTATCCAACATTTGAAACGTCCTCTATTATTATTATTGTTGTTTTGGTTGTGTTTATTACGATTATTATTTTCGCTTATTATTATTATTCTCTCAATATTCTAATCGAGCCGAGACAATAGTTTAAAAACTGGAATGTGTTTGCATATAAAAAAAAAAATCAAAATCGCAAATTAATCACCTATTTCACATATTTCAATATTTTATAATAAATTAGTATAAAACATCTTACATCGAGTTGAATTTATTAAATTGTAAGTTTTTTAAATTAAAAAAAAATGAGTCTTTTGTCTTTTTTATAGTTAAAATAAAAGTAAAATAACATGCACTTATATTAGTGGGAAATTTATCCTATATGTAAATAATCGAAAAGTTCAACAACACCATTGGCAGCATTTCTTTTTATAAATCATAGGATATAAAAAAAAAAAATTACGTACAAAATAATACGGTATGTTGTTTAAATAAGATGATTTACAACCGGAAGAAATCCTTATAGACAGTAAAATAAAAAATACTGAAAGAGCAATATATCAACTTAGAAAATAAGAACTCTTAGAAAACTTAGAGAGCACAGACCAAGACAAATTGCCCGTAATGTCTCGGATTCATCTGTAATTTCTTTTCTTTATTTTGTCTTCAACTATTATTTTCGTACACTATTTCTATTAATATTCTATTCATGTTATTTCAATACTACAATAATAATGGGTTTCAAAACAATACAATAAAATATATACATATTACGAACATGCATCTTCAATTATGTATATACGAAACCAAGTTACAGTCATAATATCTTAGATTTTTGAGGTTTTAAAATATCTAATTATAACCGCTGAACAACTAAAAACATTTATCGTAACAAAAGACCAATGATAATGTAAGAGAATTTTCCTTAATTTTTATATCTGTTTAAAAAGAAAAAAAAACTTGAAAATTACCGGAATATGCAAGTAATTTGCAAATCTTTGCGATAATGAGATGATTTGTGAAATAGGAATGATTATAATTATAGCGTAAATTAATATTCATGAAAACACTGATATTGAACATATGTGTGTGTGTGTAGGTGCGCACTAAAATTATTTTGCGTATTATTGTTTTCTGTAAAATTAAAAATATGAAAATAAGTATCCTTTATTTTATAATTATCGTTTCAGAACAATAATAATAAATATTATTTATTTTCCCAATTGTACTATCATATATATTATTCATAAGAATAAAATGATTTCAGAAAATCATTACATTATTCATAAAAAATATTTTTATTTATTTTTAATAAACTTATTGTTTTGCAAAACAAAATAATATTTTCATCTAATACTGCATAAAAATATGGTAAATAATTTCTATTTAGAAGGTTACTGATAAAATAGTAAAAATAATGTATTCCTGAGGCAAACTGGTTGGGTATTAGTTGTAGAAAAACACCACATACTCGCTATTTCAGTTTGCTGGTATTGAACATTCGTAACATACAAATAAACTTAATTCTTCTACCAGTGAGAAAACTGAAAATTATTTTACACAATCGATTTTACTTACTTTCTAATTTGTTTATTATTAGCTTACTTATTTTACTCTCTATAGAATCAAAATTGTAAAATAAGTTCTAGGCTGATCAGAAAAAAGCTGTAAACCTTTTTAAAAAAAATTCATTTTACATGAAAACGACTGAAAATATGACTTCAATTTTTAAAGTTTTGTACATTTTTTTTGGACTTTAGTTAAAAACTAAAAAGGATGCACCAGTCGCGTTTCAAACATTTCAATCTCGTTAGTAAGATACACCACTATTTTCTCTATTTTTCCCATCTTAATCATTAGTTTTCTTTTTAAAACGTAGAATAAATATTTACGTGTTAGAAATATAATGTGTCAGGTAGGTAACTTTGTATTAAAAGTTACCGCATTAATGCAGCTTGAACGGATCCTGAGTTATAAAGTAACAAAAAAAAAACCATCAATTTATATAAAAGAGCATGTGGTACCCGATTCATAATAAGTCCAGCAAAAATAACTGAAATTAAATTAATGAAAATCTGTATGCACCAGCCTCTTACGGTGTAAAGTACGAAAGAATTTTTTTTTGAAATACTTTTTTTTTGTCTTCAGTCATTTGATTGGTTTGATGCAGCTCTCCAAGATTCCCTATCTAGTGCTAGTCGTTTCATTTCGATATACCCCCCCACATCTTACATCCCGAACAATTCGTTTTTCATATTCCAAACTTTGTCTGCCTATACAATTTTTTCCTTCTACCTGTCCCTCCAATATTAAAGCGACTATTCCAGGATGCCTTAATATGTGGCCTATAAGTTTGTCTCTTCTTTTAACTTTATTTTTCCAAATGTTTCTTTCTTCATCGATTTGCCGCAACACCTCTTCATTTGTCACTTTATCCACCCGTCTGATTTTTAACATTCTCCTATAGTACCTCATTTCAAAAGCTTCTAATCTTTTCTTCTCAGATACTCCGATCGTCCAAGTTTCACTTCGCGCTTTTGTCACGCTTTTGTCACCGAATTAGAATAGCCAGAGCGACGTCCCCAGGAGATCATCGGCAAACAACGACTCCGAGGAGCCCCCGCTGCCCATAGCCGTCCGGCATCTGTCTCTCCGCCACAGGTCAACTCCAGTCTTCCAGCCTCCCTGCCCCTCTCCTTCACTGCCTTGTTTCTAATTATGGCTGACACCGAAGTCGTCACTGTCGTCCAAGCATCTCCATCAGCCAACATCACGCTATCATTATACGCATTTACTGCGCAGTGGATCTAGAGTACCACCAGGTACTGTAGCGGCAGACTACGGCACGGCTCCACTAATCACAATTCGGAACAGTTACCTAGCAGTGTTTGTCGAATAACGATAAGAACCCGGCATAATAACGCTGATTATAATTTCAACAAACGAACATACAATTCAGCGTATTCCTTAATTAAAAAAAAAAATATTTTGAAAGATTTTATCTTTGTTTTTTTTTATATAAGAAATTACTTTACAAGGTTGTTTTTTATTTTAGTAATAAATTAAGTAGTAGATATTTGTGCTCATGAATTACATAAACATTGACGGGATCACTGAATTTATATTCCTGTCACGAAACAGGAATTGAGATTACGTAAAAAAAAAAAAAAAATGAATACATCAAATCAAGTTTCAACCTACAAACAGCTAGCTCATCTTTATTTGAACAGATGGAACCGTTTTATCTCACCTCAGGTTTTCTTCTTGTTAAATATCTAAGGAAGGAAAACTGAATTCTTCATTAAACGTAGCTACGAAGGTAACAAAGTTTCTCTCTCATCACAGTACACAAATCAAACGCATATCTTTGTTTAAAAAAAAAACACTTAAAGAATAAATCACAGAAATCTTTATATATCGATACATCATTTAAAAAACATTAATAATAAAATCAGCATACAAAAAGAATATTTTAAAAACGGTTTACACTGAAAAATAATTTATACAACCACGTGTAAACGTTTTAATACAATTTGTTGTAGAATACAGTGGAATTATATTCATAGACTGATGAATTAAGTAACCTATGCTACAGATGTACATAACAGCCCCGTTGAGATTAGGTAACCGTGTAAATAAAGCTTAAAATGGGAAACGAATTGTTAAATAGAGAAATGGCTTGGGACTTCCTGTCCTCTTAAACCGTAATAACCACCCCGAAAACATTTAATCGTGTGATGTGAGACTGCCTTCTCTTACATTTAGATAAACTGCTTCTAAAACATTTAAACTGTAACGTACAAAACATAACAATGCTTCTAGTTTGTTGATCCAGAAACAAATTAGATTCTTGCACTTAACTGTACTTTCACATCTTCAAAACAAATTGTTAGAATAAAATTCAGCACATTATCTTAAAATGATTTTAAATAATACTATTAAGATGTCAAATTTTTGAAATTTTTTTTTTTTTTAGAATTATCTTTTTTCTATTAATAGTCAGCGACTATTAATTAATTGGTAATGAAAGACCCTTTCTTATAATTAAAGCATCGTGAACCTTGAAAACAATATAAACATTAAAAAAAATCTGATGTAGACATCAAAACTTCCTTCTACGCCTATTGTAATTGGCCAAGAAAATTACGTATCGTGATTGGTCTATGTTTTGTGTTCCTATTGGTCCAGTATACTCAGTATTTCACTGGTTGAAAAAATAAGAATTGTGATTGGTTGGATCAATGCGTTATGATTTCTGTGAACGATTCATTATTGTTATTGTTTGAAAGAATTCAACGTAAAAAAAAGTTATTTCATTAAGATTAAAATAACTTATCGTACTTGGGTCAAATTAGATTCTAGTAGTTTTTTGTGTATCAAAATAAATAGTTTTTCATTACTTATTAAATAATTTCGGTATAATTTTAAAAGCAGAAATAACAAATCGATATTTACGGATGTGCTCATCGATCTTTTTTTGCAGGTAGCAGATAAAAATATACAAATTACAGTGTGTTTATATGCAATACTGTCGGTGTAAATTTAAATTAATACCAGGCATTATTGCAACTTATGAATCATAAAATTTGAATACACTCTCAGACAACTTTCGACTTGTATTTTTTTTTTTATAGGTATAATCAACCCTTTTAATATTTCCTTTAATATTAATGAATATTTTAACATTTCCTTGATTAATATTTTGTTTAATCCATAAATCAATACCATCTATAAGTAAATTATATCAAACATTTTTTATTTGTTTCATCTTTTAAATAATACAAATTATCAAATTTTACACTTTTATACAATTTATGTTTGTCGATATAAATGACAAGGAGATGGGAAGAATACATTCCGGATTTATATTCATTAAGAGAAAAGCCAAAAGAGGTATTGGAAGAAGAGTGTATGATCAAAAAAGGTACAATATAACAAAAAGTGAAATAAATGAAGCAATTAAAATGATGACAAAAGGAAAATCTCAGGGATGTGATCAAATACCAATTGAATTACCCTAAGCACTAGAAAAGAAAGGAGAATTGTTCAAAGGAGAAAGGAGAATGTCTATACGATGGAATAGTTGAAGGAAAGTGGCTAGAGAACTGAGGAAACTTAAGAGGTCAGGATGTAATAATGGTCCTTCAGTAAAGTAAAGAAATACAAAGAAGTGTGAAGAAAATGAACGATTAGCCTATTATCAAATACAGCTAAGGTACTATGAAAGGTTATAAATAAGAGGATATGCAATAAATTGGATGGGAGTATTGAGGAAGAACGGGTTTAGAAGAGGGTCAGAACAAGGGACGCTGTAGGGGGCTGTAGGAAACTGTAGGGGGCTGCTAGGAGGAGGAGAGTGTAAGTAGCATTTGTCGACCTAGAAAAGGCGTTTGACAGAGTTAGATGGAATAAATTATTGCTAATTATGGAAAATAAGTGAGTTGACTGGAAATAAAAGGGTTGTACTATATATAACCAGGGAATAAAAGTGAAAGTAGGAGACGAAATGACAGGAAGAATAGGGATTGGAGAGAGGGATGACGCACGTCACCAACACTGTTTACACTATATCTGGAAGAAATAATCAAAATTTGATCGAAGGGAAAAGAGGAATAAACATCTGGAGAAGAAGAATAGAATGCACACGTTCTGCTGATGACATGGCGATACTGGCAGAGAGCCCAAGTAAACTAAATGAAATGCTCGATGATTTAAATGAAGATTACAAAAGTCAGGGTATTAGCATAAACAAAAAGAAGACAAAATGTATGGTATCAGGAGGAAAAGAGGAGAGGGTTGAGATAAAGATAGGAAATGAAGTTTTAGAGCAGGTGAAGAAATTTCAGTATTTAGGGAGCTTTATAATCGATGACCTGTCTTGTACGGCATAAATTAAACCAATAATATCAAGAAGTAAGCAGGCATTTAACAAGAAGGGAAGACTGCTGTGTGGAAAGTTAAACTTAACGTTCAGGAAGAAATGTTTTATTTGGAGTGTCATGCTCTACGGAGCTGAAACATGGACGACGAGAAAGGCGGAAGGAAAACGAATTGAGGCCTTTGAGATATGGGTATGGCGCAGAATGATAAAACTTCAGATGGCTAGACTGTATCACAAATGAAGAAGTATTAAGGAGAATCGAAGAGAACAGGAAAATGCTAAATGCGATTGAATACTGGAAAAGGAACTGGCTACGATATTGTATGAGAAAAGGTATTTATTAGTGAATGCGATAGAAGACTTGGTGAATAGAAGTAAAGGAAAACAAAGGAAGAGAATTCAAATGATAAATGGTATTATGGAAAAGGATAATATGCGGGAAAAAAGAGAATAGCAAAGGATAGAACGAGGCGGAGAGCAGCAGTCGTGAAAGAACCAATGGCAGAACAAGATTGAATGATTTAAGTATCTATGCACTTGTATAATAACCACCAATTATATAAGATGACGAATTATATGAAATTAAATTTCGCGAATTCAGTTTTTATTAAAATGATTAGTATTAAAATGAATTATAACACTGAAATATACAGACAAAAGAAAAATGAATTCAATTAGCATACTTCTTTCTTACTTGCTATATTATGTTTCTTTCCAATAATATTTTACACGGCTGTTCATAACTAACATGATAAATAAATGAACTTGTATTTGCGTATTTTTCTTTTGTATAACAAAAGAAATTTAAACTTAATTTTGTGTGAATTTTTGTAAGCGGGTGTAGCATTTAAATCGAATAATTAGTTTTAATAAGATTATTTAACGATAATTACTATGTTAATCCAAGTATAAATTCGTTTGATATATTACTTTTTGTGGTTGGTTAAAATTTTTCCATTTTCACGTTTAAAATATTTGTTAGAATCATTTATGGTAGCGAATAATCTAAAAGTTGAGCCTTACTAAATTAGGCAAGGTATCATTTCTTGTAATGAGATAGATAAGTGAAATATTGTAATAGGCTGAAAATTTATACATTCCTGGAATTCCATGACTGTCCCAACATGTTTAAGGCGATTTCTCTAATGAGTTTCATGTAGTTTAAGTAATAATTGATTTTTTTGCACGATGGAATTAATGTGCAATTTAATTGGTAAAAATTTACAGTTTTTGGTTTTTATATTTGAAATAGATCAGTCATATCTCATTTAGTTTACGTAACACAATTCTAAATAATTTTAAAGGAAGTCATCAATAGTTAGGTAATTTATTTTTATTTAACAAGTATTTTTTTTATGAAAAAATATAAATTACTGGTAATTTTATAGGAAGTATTTAGGAATATTTTATTATTTGTGAACGCTACAAAACAATTATAATTTTATGTAAGGCAATTTTACGTTTTCTGCCTTTAATTAAGAGTGTGCAACTTCTTTTAATTAAATATAGGTGACGAAGGTTTCCTATATTCAAATTTTATACAAAATGTTTAACAGTAATGAAATTGGAAGTAATCATTTATTTAAAAATGCAAGTTACTTCTTGAAAACATTTGCTGAAAACAATCATTTTCACTAAGACAGCCGTGTCTTCATTAAAAGTTTAATTATTAAATTCGTATTTAATCGATATATTCTTTGTCATTTACATCTGCTACAGGTGAGTCAGTAATTTGATATAGAGCATTTTATTATCGTGAAAAATTAAATACAATATATATTTTGTCCATGACCTTTTCATTATAACCACGGAATTTAATATATTTTGTTGAATCTAAAAGATAATTTTTGTTAATTGTAATTAGTATACTGTAACAGAGTTGAACATGTGTTAATTCTTTTATTATTGATTGAAAGTATAGAAATATTTCAATGTGTATAGGCGTTAGTACTTTCCTTTATTTGATAAGTAAATTTTGAAATGAAACCGTGTTGTATTTTGCTATAATAATGTTTTACGGCACTGATCAAACTAAGCTTGGTGGTACAAGATACGATTCAGATAACGGCAAAAGAAATTTTTAAAAAACGAAAAAGGTAATAGTTTCTTAATTTACTTACATTACGTTCATTATACGTCGGGTATGTAAAAATTATCTGAACAACTTTCCTAAGTAAACGAATGAGTATTTTTCACCACGATTTGTGCATTTTACGTAAAATTAAATACGTCTTCAAATTATGTAGAAGACTATACCCCATTTGCTTGTCTTCATTAGATTCAATATAACAATAATACAAATGGTTTTCTTCAGCAATTCTATTTATGCACGATAAAAGGAACAAGTCTCATCAAGGACAAGATTTACCCAGAAACAAATAGAAGCAAATAATTTTATTGCAAAAATAAATAAACACAATCATCTTTTGTTATATTTAAAATTACTTGTAAATACCAGGTGCGTGAGAAAAGTAATGAGATTGGTAACACTGCGAGCGATCTGGCAACGCTGTTTACCGGTTTGTGCTAGACCGGTAGACGCGTTGCCAGATCGGTAATGTGTAATTGTTTATATACATAATTAAAATATAATTACATATAAAGAAGTTAATTTAACCGCAACTGTGTACCTTAATTCATTCGATTAATAAGATTTATGCTTGAAAATACATTTAAAAAAAAAACTCACATTTATGGAGGAAATAGAATTGAGGTAAATTTATCCAACATCAATGAAACTCCAAAATTAAATTCATTGGCAATAAGTTCCAAAATTTAGCATTGAATAAAGCCTAACTACGAACACAATAACAAATAAAGTAAAAAAAAAAATACTATTTCCTAGCAACACAAAAAAAAAATGTTTAATTAAATTTATTTAAACATTCAATGGAGTTTCAAAGTTTATATGTTTCTAAATGAAATTCCTACCAAATACCAAATTAACTAACTGAAAAATTATTTAACAGAAAGTTGTTTAAATTAAACAATTCCCAGTAGAAGTAATTGATTTGGGGAGAAACTTTTTTTACACAATCAGTGATTTTATTTATATTATTTTCAGCGTTATATATAATTCAGCGTATTGAAAAAAAAGGAAAACGTAGTAATCAATGTAGAATTAAAAATTGGTAATTAGAAATCGTGATTGAAATTCAAACAAATTTTTCCTGTATAAAATATGATTAGTTCTACAAATAGGTAAGTTTTTTAATAAATAAATAATTTATTATTTTTTAATTTAAACCTAATAAACATCAATATAATTAATTACCTCCTGTCTAAAAAGATTTAAACTTAAATGAATCGTAGATGAGAATCTTAAAATAACTTTAGTAAAGAGAATTTTTATTTTTCATTTTATTAAATTCCACGTTTTTTTAATAATTCTATACTTTCGGTTACAAATTGTCTTACAAAGTTTAAATAATAATTTTAATTTATTTACTAATTTCTATTACAATATTACATACCAGTTTATTACTACTAGTCTATATTACAGTAGTTGCGCAATAAAATTAAAGAGATAATTTTTTACAAAGTAAAAAAAATAGAAGATTTATCCACTCAAAATTGCGTTAAAAATAATTTAAATTAGGTTTTATAAACTGGTAGAATATTCGTCTCTTTTCATGTTACTGCACTCTGTATTATACTTGCAATCTTACTGGATGGATGAATGATCATTTTTGTAAATTTGGTTTATATAAGTTTATACTTATATGTATACATATATAGTTATATGTATATGAAAAAAGGCCTTTTATTTTAATAATGATTTTCATTAAAAAAAATCTATTTAAACTTCAATCGATAAAACTGACTGGTTTTCTAGCTAATCTTTTCCTCAGCAATCTAGAAATGAAAATTAAATGTAAAATATCCCATAAGTTTGGGTTAGATCTGGGGAACACAGGTGATTCTGCTGCTTTTTAAAAAAAATATTAATATTTAAAATTTAAAAAAAATTAATAAACTAGTATGTTCATCCCTTTCACATACTCAGTACGAGTTTCAACTACGTTCAGCCAACACATTATTTTGACAGCGTCATCAGTGAAATTGTGTTTTTGTTGTGTGTTACGAAAATGGAGCATCGGAATTTAGAGCGACGTTGTACAATCAAGTTTTATGTTAAACTTGTGGAATCCGCGAGTGTGAGCGTTGAAAAGTTGAAACAGGCCTATGGGGAATATTTCTTATCAAGAGCACAAGTTTTCCGCCAGACAAATCATTTTTGGAAGGCCGAGAACACGTTGAAAATCAACCTAGCTCAGGGAGACCTTCAACTTCAAAATCTGACGAAAACGTTGAGCGTATGAAGGTTCTTGTAGGATCAGACCCTCGTTTAACAATAAGGATGATGAGTGAACGGTTAAATTTAAACACTTTCACCGTATATCAAATTTTGACTGACGATTTGGACATGCGAAAGGTTTGTGCGAAATTGGTGACGAAAAACCTTACAACGGAACAGAAGGACAATCGAAGAAACGTGTGCGTTGATCTTCTTGAGAGGATCGACAACGAGACTTCTTCAATCGTGTGATCACAGGTGCTGAATTCTGGATATTTGAGTACGATCCTGAAACAAAGCGGCAAAGCGAAGAGTGGTACATTCCATCATCTGCTCGACCAAAAAAATGTCGAATAGGCAAATCAAAGATCAAAACCGTGCTAATTTGTTGTTTTGACAGTAGGGGTATCGTGCATAAACAATTTGTGCCTCCAGAACAAACTGTCAACCAAGTGTTTTACAAAGGTATCCTGAAAGGTTCAGGAAAAGAGTGATTCGCGTGAGACCAGACATTGCAGATAAGTGGATGCTTCATCATTTGATGCTTCCCCGTGTTACACGGCCATTTCCATCACGGAATTTTTAACCTCAAAACGCATTCCTACGGTTCCTCAACCCCCATATTCATCTAATTTGAGTTCTTCTGACTTCCTTTTCCCAAAACTGAAACGTGTCTTAAAAGGACGTCATTTTGGAATTCTGGAGAGCATTCAAAAGACGGTAACCGACCGGTTAAAAGCCCTACCAGTTGAAGCCTTCCAGCGCTGCTATCAGGAGTGGGAACAATGACTCAAGGGAACTACATTGAAGGAGATAATATTGTTGTTTGAACAACAGTATTAACGATTTTTACTTTGGTAAGTAAAAAGTCAGCCTCATTACTTTTCTCACACCTCTTATATGTAATATCAGGGAAAAATATCAATAAACGTTAATATCAATAAATGTTGATAATTATTAACTATAAAAAATTTATTCGAATCATTATTATAAGTAAAACCACATTTTACCGATAATAGTATTTAACCAATTACATTATGATTTACGAAAACTGAGTTAAGACAAGAAACCTTTTCCCAGTTATATTTCATAGATTATAATTTACATTAGTAGATTATTATAATATATAGTAGATACAGATAATTGTACATATGTTATTAAGATAGATAAAAGGTAATTAAAAATATATGTTAAAATAAATTATTTGTAGATATTTATTGCTATATTAATTTTTTTTTAAATTCTAATACAGATCAGCAACAGAGCGATCTAATATTTTTGTTTGCAATTTCTCAGATTCAAATTGCGATAAGGGATTCCGACGAAGAAATTTCCTAAACAGACTTTTATGTGTGTATGTGTTTGTGTGTTGGTATGGGAGTGTTCACGCCTAAAGAAACTGATCAAAGAAAGAAATGTATAATAAATTATTCGATTTCTAGTTTAACTTCAAAAAGAGTTTATTATAAGGCATTAAAACGTAGTCTCGTAGCACTGCAGGCCGTAGTATGTGATTTTTCTAATCGCATGGCTCTGTTTAAAGTGCGCACCTAGATGTGGAAAATCCGTCACCAACGAAAGCCCGCAGGGTTCCGCTCTCAGTCCCTTGCTGTAGAACCTGGTATTTGATGGGTTTCTGGAATTCACATTCCCAGAAGTCAGGGCTCAGGCTTTCGCCGATGAATGTCTCCTTTTAGTTCGTGGTAATTCACGACCACAGCTTGGAATATCGAGTGCAAGCGGCTTTATCAACATGCAAAATTTAAAGATTTCTGTGCCCAAGACAAATTACAGCTTGGAATATCGAGTGCAAGCGGCTTTATCAACCGCGGAAGGCTAGATCAACATGCAAAATTTAAAGATTTCTGTGCCCAAGACAAAGTAAATGCTTCTCGATGCAGACAAATTATCGTACAGTCGAAAAGTTCATAAATACCTAAGTGTTTTGTTTGATGAGAAGTTGTTATGCAAGTAGCGGCGGACGCCGTCTAAGAGATGAACAAACTTAGACGGATTGCTCAGAAGGACTATGGGTTGTCTAACCGTTAAATGTACATGGTGTACCGGAATGTCTTGGAGGAAGTCAATTGATTTGCAACTAAGTACAAAATAATACTTAACCACGTAAACCAGCTAACTTAACTTATTAGTCAATGCGGAAGATGTAAAAGGAGGTTAAAGCGAGTTCATATATTGTATCTTGGTGCCTAATAGTAATTCTCAGAATAAAGCCTCTCTTCTTAAGTTGTGCATCATCAAGTTATGTTTATGATCATTTATATTTCTAATGTTATATTATTTATTTGTTTTTGTGTTCTGTTATTCTTTTTTATGTTGTAGTTATATTCGTAGTACTGGAAATTATTATGATTTATAGTTCACTATTGGCCGGACTCTCAATGAAAATGCTACTTTTGATATATTATTGAATGTAATTAAGATGCTTCAAGGAAAACTCCTTTATAAATTGATTTTTTAAGTTTTCATGTACGACAAAATTGATTAATTTTAATAATTGCAATTTTCATGAATCATTAAATATTAAGCAATTGTTATGGCAGATGCCTTTCTTTTTCCTATAGCTTCCGAGAATTACCGTTCAGATATTACTTCAGAGGATAAATGAGGATGATATGTACGAGTATAAATGAAGTGTAGTCTTGTACAGTTCGACCGTTTCTGAGATTCACGATCTAGTATTCAAATCCGTATAAAATTAACTCACTTTACTAGGACTTGAACGCGGGAATTCTCGATTTCGAAATCGGCTGATCTGGGAACACGCGTTCGCCATCAGACCAACCCGGTGGGTTATATGGGAGATGCCTGCATCAAACTTAACTTTTTCAACAGCAAGCTTATAACTGTAAAATCGAAACAAATTCTGACTAATCTCTTTAATATCCAATTAATACTACTAAAGTAATAGATTCAGACGACTGAGATTTTTATTAATAATTAAGATTTATGATTACTCACATATTTTTTATATATTCATTTATTTATACTTATTCTTCTGTATTCATTTTTTCTTATTTTTTGTTATGTTTCTCTGCAATTTCGATGTAAAACATCTGGTATTTATTTTTACTCATCTTTTACACTTTCTATACAATTTGCAAACAGAATATATACGGTAATTTAAAAAAAAAGTATTTACCACTTAAGCTACCTGGAAGAAACTAAGCAGCCATTTAAGTTCTTCTAAAGATAAAAAAAATAGAATTACCAAACAATTCATTTTGTGACGAGTAGGTCGTGATCATATATTTAAACAGGTCATTATTATATACAATCGGATTTGAAAATTATTACCTCTTTTTGATGTCGGCTAAAAACGCTATAAAGAGTTTATGAAAAAGATATTAATGTAAAAATCGTTATCCTTCGTAGATATTTCTAGAAATAAATAACTATATCTTAGCAAACGTAAAATAACGTTTATACTTTTCCTATACTGTTGAAAATAAAATTAGAAAAGCGTAATAAAATAAAAAATAAAAAATTCTTCATTGTAAAATAATATTTTTCAAGTATCCAAATAGATTATCTAAATCTAAATATAATCTAAATCTACATTTATATTATCTAACTGTAACTCAATAAATTAGATAGATAAATAATCTGTGTATCGAACTGGAGAAGTATATGTTTTTTTTTCTTTTTTTGTAAACGAAATGTAAGAAAGCCACAAAACTGTTTCCATTAATACTAAATAGCCCAGAAATCACAGTAGAATAATGCTTTACGAATGAAGCAAAGTTTGTCATACATTATAATAAATGAAAAAATATATAAGTGTAACAAAATGTAAGTGTAATAAAATGTATAGTGTAACTCTTAGGAGAAAGGCGAAGACCCCACTGTAACTCTTTGGTACCTTAAAATAATAACTCAAACTATTACTGATTACTTTTATAGATGATAAGTTACTTTATTTTAAATAGTGTTCATACGTTCCTAAATAATTTCTATTTATTAAGTGTAAATTTATATTAAAAAAATAAATTACGGAAGATTAATTTTTAACCTTCTGGTTTAATAAACGATCTTAAAATTATTTTTTTATAGAATTGTTTTTGATTTACATAAAACATTAAAAATAAATCCACCATTTTATATATAAGAAGAGCTAAAATCCGGGCGAAATCTTTTACTAGCCGTAACTCGAACACAAAGCGTAACCGGAACTATGTTTAAATGAACTTTTTAAATTTCACCAGTAGAATATGTCCTGAAAGAGTGACCTGTATAATTTTTCTTAATAAACAGCAATTAGATGTTGAAACGTTTTATAAACATTAATATTGAAACTTTGTTGAATAAACGTCGTTAGTTTTTTTAGAATTGTTTTTGATTTACATAAAACATTAAAAATAAATCCACCATTTTGATACTTATTTCGTAACCGTTGTACGAATCTTTAGATAATTGAAATTTTTTATTGATCTGAGAACAAATATTGTGCAATTAAACTATTACTAACATATTAAAATACAGTTTTCCTAGCTTAATTAGATAAAAACACGCTGTGTTTTTTTTAGTTTGTTCTTTTGTTTAGTCATTAATTCTTTTCCAGAACATGAAATCCGAATGTATACTAATAAATTTATCTAAATATTTTTATGAATAATTTTAGATACTATATAATGTCGCTCATTTGGACCAATGGATAATCCATACAGATTTTGTACTACTATATTTTAAATAGATTATTTATTTTTCACAAAACATCCGAACCCTATTTCTTTTTAATCTTGTTCCAGATTTGATTTGATTTAAACCACAAAAGCTCGAAACTTAATAAAGAAAATAAAATAAACAGATAACAAAAAGATATATTCAAATTAAGTATAACATTGCGTTAATACTAAAATGTGTAATAATTGTTTATATACATAATTAAAATTTAATTATATATAAGGAAGTTAATTTAACCGCAACTATGTACCTTAATTCATTCGATGAATAAGATTTATGCTTGAAAATACATTTTAAAAAAAACTCTCACATTTATGGAGGAAATAGAATTGAAGTAAATTTATCCACCATCAATGAAACTCCAAAAATAAATTCATTGGCAATAAGTTGCAAACTTTAGCATTGAATAAAGTCTAATTACGAACACAATAATAAAGTAAAAAAAAAACTATTTCCTAGCAACACAAAAAATTGTTTAATTAAATTTATTTAAACATTCAATTGAGTTTCAAAGTTTTATGCTTCTAAATGAAATTCCTACCAAATGCCAAATTAACTAAAAAATTATTTAACAGAAAGTTGTTTAAATTAAACAATTCCCAGTAGAAGTAATTTGGGGAGAAACCTTTTTTACACAATCAGTGATTTTATTTATATCATTTTCAGCGTTATATATAATTCAGCGTATTGATTTTTACAAAAAACTTTTTTGACCATTGTTTAATTTTTTATGACATATGTATTAATCGATATAGAATTAAATATTAGTAATTAGAAATCGTGATTGAAATTCAAACAATTTTTTCCTGTATGAAAATATGATTAGTTCTACAAATAGGTAAGTTTTTTTAATAAATAAATAATTTATTATTTTTTAATTTAAAGTATTATCAATAAAATATATAACCTTAATTAATAATTATGTTATTATATTATCAATAACAGTAATAATAACAATTACCTAGTAAACGTTAATATAATTAATTACCTACTGTCTATAAAATATTTTAACTTAAATGACCCGCAGACGAACTCTTTTGACGTTACTGCGCTATAATTTTCACTTGCAATCTGACTGGATGGATGTATGATCATTTTTGTAAACTTGGTTTATATATGAAAAAAGTTTTTTTATTTTAATAAAGATTTTTATTAAAAAGAAAATCAATTTAAACTTCAATCAATAAGGCTGTTACTGGATTTCTAGCTAATCTTTTCGTCAGCAATCTAAAATGAAAACTAAAAATTAAATCTAAAATGTCCTATAAATTTGGTTTACATATGAGAAATACAGATGATTTTGCTGTTTTTGATCCTATCATACTGAAAATAAAAAAATAAAAACTAATAAATAAATATTTTTCCACTTTAGGTTATAAAGATCAGTCTAAATTTACAAAAACGTTTTTTTAAACTGTTAGATATATCATTAAAGATTTCTTCTTCCTGACAACATAAGATTGAAAACTTTAAGACGACGCGATGATTCTAAAAAAATTTGACGACAGTTGTAAGACTTTTCAGTCACGCGACTAAACCCACGTCCTAGAACTGTGGGTTGTTTCTGATGCACGGCTTACACGCTAATTTAAAATACTTATTTAAATATAATATTTTTTTTGTTTACTTAATTCAATGTTTCAAACAGAAGCGCGCGCCAATACCGCATTTAATCCGGGTGAGGATATTGATAAGGCGGCGATAAGAACCAGGCACTAACTAAACTTATATAATTCATAACATACATAGAACAAATTTCGCTTGTACGGTCGGCATACTGGTGTAAGCCCGAGGATTAACGCACCAGGTACCGAGTATAATCCAATTCAAGTGATTTAGACCATTCAAGTGATTTAACACGAAGATTTATTTGAGGGTCAACAGGAAACGAACACGTTTTGAAATGAACATTTCGTTCGTGAATGCGATACACCGCAGAATGTTTAAAAAGAAAGCTTAAAAGAGTGCTGTCAGAAGGATGCTTATTAGGTACAGGAAGAATAATACGATTTTGTCTATTTTGCTTCAATTTTAAAGTTTTTGTTTACTTTTTATTGGCTATATTTACATTAATTTTCTCATAATTAAATTCTTTACAAGTTTTGTTACTTAATCTTCTGCATTTAACAAAGCTATGATGATACTAGAAACCTAACAAAAAAACTTTTTTTTCGACAACGAATTTTGTGTTTTACGTCGGATATCTTAAAAATGACTGGAGTTACAATTTTGGAACCTGTTTTATCTATTTCCCAGATCAAATTACATAAGAAACCACCAACTTTACTCCTTAAATTTGGGTCCCAAAAATTACAGTATACCGTTTTATATATAAGAAGAGCTAAAATCCGGGTGAAATCTTTTACTAGCCGTAACTCGAAAACAAAGCGTCACCAGAAATATGTTTAGACGAACTTTTTAAATTTCATCAGTAGAACTTGTCCTGAAAGAGTGTCCTTTATAATTTTTCTTAATAAACAGAAATTAGATGTTGAAACGTTTTATAAACATTAATATTGAAACTTTGTTGAATAGCGATGGGAAATTAATATTTAACAGTGTTTAAAGTCGATTAAACGTCGTTAGTTTTGTAGAAAATAAATTTTTTCCCCTACCGGACATTTTTTTCTTTGGATGGACTATACTGATTGACCGATTGGTTAATTGTTCATATCTTTCTTGTAAATGTTTACTTATATAACCGTAAATCGTGTTAAACAAATATAAACCGTAAGGTGTGAATAATTAGGAGTCATGTATGATAATTTTAAATTTCAAATTAGCTTTCCTCTTTCAATAGAAACTTTCAATCAAAAGTGGTTGATTAGATATTTTTATAAATACGGATAAACTTTTTATAATAATTCGTAATTATTCGGTTAAATTATTACTACTTTATCATTATAATTTAATTAATATAGTTTTTTTTTTATACCCGAGTGTCAAAAGTAATTGTTTAACAATGAAAAAATAACGTAATTAGCGAACTAAATGGTCATAAATACTTAGACAATTAAAAACCAAACATCGAATAAGAAACTGAAAAATGAATAATTATTGGAACATCACACTAGACTATTTTCACTGCGCACAAGTAGTGATCTCACGAAAGAAAAAAAGCAAAACCGCTAAATTATGTTCTTCGTCCTAAAGTCATAGAGAAACTGCAACAGTCTTTTGTTATATTTCTTCCAGCTGAGTAAAGTCTTCACATCTGAACCCAGGTTTAATTGTTATCGAATAGATAAAAAAATTGGGATATCTACGAGAAAGTGGTAACGGGCCATTTTACATTGCACGCCTCACAGATCTGCTGAGAAAAGCCAGATAGATGGGCGCGAGTTAGCTTTGTGTGTCCAATTCTCAGCCAAGTTAGGATGACGTGGTTGTTTAGAATAAAAAGCTTTCTAAAAAACGTTCTTCCAGATGCTACGTAAGGCAGTGGAAGGACTCAGCAGTTAGAACTTATTCCACTGAGTACGAGTTTCACACGGACTATCTTGCATGTTAATTTAATTGGAGGCCATTTGTTGCCGCTCTCTTGAATAGCCGGAGACCCATACGAATATCACTGTCTTGTTTACTCTTGAGAGAGGGTAGTATTATTTGTAGAGGGTAGGATTATTTGTACGATGGGTTCAAATTGTCTGTAGCTCAATGTCTCAACTACACTCACAGTGTTTGTTATTATCAGAAAGCAGTTGTCACTACAACGGGTCAATAAATCTGAAGGCAGAGTAAATTGCATAGGCCTCTCCAAATAACACAGAGGATAAGGCACTAAGCTTATATATTACCTCGTTATCAGGGAGTATTATTCAACAGCCACATCCGAGACAGAAACATCTGCATAGATGTGTGTGTGTGTGTGTGTGTGTATTTCTTCTTTTTCTTTTTGAAAAGTTTTTTGAGTGTAATTTCATTCACAGTTTGAAGATATTTCAATTCATTTAATCAAGAATTCGAATTCCTTTACTCATGTAATCCAAAATAATCTTCTTTCTTTCTTTTTCCTGTTTAGCCTCCGGTAATTACCTTTCAGATAATACTTCAGAGGATGAATGAGGATGATATGTATGTAAATGAAGTGTAATCTTGTACAGTCTCAAATCGAACGTTCCTGAGGTGTGTTGTTAATTGAAACCCAACCACCAAAGAACACCGGTATCCACGATCTAGTATTCAAATCCGTGTTAAAATAACTGACTTTACTAGGACTTGGAACGCTGGAACTCTCAACTTCCAAATCAGTTGATTTGGGAAGACGCGTTCACCACTAGACCAACCCGGTGGGTTGCCTAAAATAATTTACTTTCACTTTATGTATTTTAAATTATCCATTTAATTATAGAAGACATTTTTGTAAATTTAAAATTTAAATACGCTACTACCCATGCAAATAATAAGCTACAAAAATAAATTTCTGATTAAAATTTTTCACTGCCCTCTAGACTTGTTCATGAAGAAAAAATGATTCAAATTTTAAAAAAATAAATTAATTTTATAACGGATTTTGTATTTAAGTGTGAATGAAAAGCATATTTTTTATAAGATACTATAAACCTACAAAAATTCACAATAATATTTGCATATGACCATTTACGAATAATACAGACATTAAAAAATACGAAATGTATGAAAAAGAAAGTAATAAAAAAACAAAAGAAATATAAAATAAATAAAAAATATTTAAGAATAAACATATTATGAAAAAAATTAAATAAAACAAAAATTCAGCGGGGGAAATTAGTAATGTTATTTTACACCAGGCAACCGCAAATATTGTAATCTTTTATCGTATAAATTCTATATAATGAGTTTTGTTGCAACGTGGAGCTTATATATAAGCATTTTGGTACAAAACAAACTGCCGTTATGAAGCTTTAAAGGATTATTTCAGTGAGAACAATGTTGCTTTTGTACTGGAAATGATCACCCATACCTTTCAATAATAAACTGTTTAAATTTATATTTGCTAATATTTCGTTTAATTTTAACGGTTTTATAGAAAATGAAATTGTACACCAAATGAAATTAAATTTTCAACAACGTTTTAAATTATATATTAATATATTCCTATAATAGAATCATACCATATTTCATTAATAGAATTTATTTAAAATCGAAGAGCGACACCTTCTTTATCGCTGCCCATCAGAATTAAATGCAGAATAATTTTATGTAAAGCTCGTAATAAAAGAAATATAAATAAAGAAATTTTAAATTATTCAATATAATATATTAACCTATACCTGGTGAAGTTAATTCGTGTAAATTATTCAGATAAATAAAATGTTATCTATAACACATATTTATTATAATGCGACAAAAAAACAAAGATTGATTCATCTGAACTCGGAATTTGGAAAAGCCTATAATAACTTATAAATGAAGCTATAGTTACGTTTGCAAAAAGAGTGGACAAATTTTTTACGAACTTATCTTAAGAATTAAAATAATTTACAACCTGAAAGATCTTTTATTTTTGTATTTATCAGGTTATTTTTATTTTCTTTTTAATAGACACCGGTAGAACCCCACCAAATAATCTCAGTTCTTTCTCCTTTTGTTCTCAGCACGTTTTCATTTTGCGTGAGTATTCTTCTCTCTTTTGTTGGGGTCATTCTCTTGTTTTCTTCTTTTTTTTTTGAATTCTTCACATTTTTTGAGTTTTTGTCTGAACGTCGTGTCTTTATTTTCTGTTTTTCTACCTTTGTGTCTTTTTGATCTTATTTCACCTGTTTGAACCGTTTATTAGCTATCATTCTTTGCTTTCTTGAGCAAAGATTTCCTTGGCAGTCTGTTTCTTGCATTCTCATCAGGTCTCTGTAGAGGGCACGTATGTGATCCCTAATTGTATCAGACAGTTTGTCTACATTTCAATAAAGTTCATTTCTTCCTAGTTTTCTACCACCTCCTGTTTTTCTGTACCCTAATATGTTTCTCAGTATTGGGCTTTCTATATCTTCAAGTTTTTCTATCTCTTTGTGGTATAAAGTTGTGTATTAGGCCGCATATAGTACTTCGTCTTACAACTGTTATGTACTATCTCAGTTTTCCCATTCTTGAGATTCGTTTCTTCTTGTTTTATACATATAAAAGTAAAATATGTATATAATACACAGTGTGTTCAACTTAAAAGAAACTCAGTCAGTTCAGTCTTTGAATAATGGTTTATTGGCAAACACTTGTCATAATAGTTTAAAGAAGCGGTTAAAAATGATGACCATCCACTTCTATGCACTTGTCAACACTTTGACCGTGTTCCTGGCTGCTCTTCTTAGCTGTATCCTGTCTATTTCCTGTACGACATTGGCAATGTTTGTCTTCAATTGATGCAGGGTGTGGAGATTCCTCCGATAAACAGTTTCTATAAGTTGCCCCCCAGATAGAAGTACAGAGTAGTCATATCAGGAATCTTGGTAGCCAAAATCCTTCAGAAATGACTCATCCACCGACAATATTCTGTAGCATCTTCACAGAAGCTGTATGGCAAGTGGCGCTGTCCTGTTGCAACTATCAGTTATCCTCTTGCAGTAAGGCAATGAATAACTTCTTGGTAGACTGCAACATCTACAGTTTTTAAAAAAAAGGTGTCCTATTACTCGCCGCCTTGAAACCCCACATCAGACGTTTAGTTTTTGTGAGTGTGGTAGGGTTTCAAAGAAAATGTGCTTGTTTTCAGTACCTAGGTCCGGTGCTTTTTCCCAAGACCACTGAGGACGGTCAGCAGTTACATATTGCACATCCTCAGTGGTTGCCTGGCCTCTAACCTCCCGGGATCCCACAGGATCCGACGATGCCGTGCCATGCTGAGGTCGCTTACCCAGTAGGCCGGGACTTGTTCTTTTCTTTGTGCCATACCTCAAACAAGTTCCCGGTCTCAAGGGGTCCCTAGTCACTCATCGAGAGCGGCCCGCCTCAGCGAACCGCCCTCTAGTTTGAAGAAAGATAACAAAAATTTGAAAAATTATTGTAAATTTTCACCATCTCCGACTATACTAAACAAGATATTCACTAGATTGGGGCTTTCAAATATTCTTCAAGTAAATATTTAAAAACAATTTTCGAGTTTTATGAATTTTGATTTTTTAAGTGGTGCAACGGTGTGCACCGCAACGGCTCAACCAACACAACCAATGCCACAGTTAGTATCGGTGCGACGCGACTACTGGATCTGCTTTTTTTCTTTTCTTTCTGTTTAGCCTCCGGAACCAACGTAAGGTGTTAACTTCAGAGGATGATATGTACCGATATAAATGAAGTATATTCTTGTTCAGTCTTAGATCGACCAATCCTGAGATGTGTGGTTAATTGAAACCCAACCACCAAAGAACAACCGTATCCATGATCTAGTATTCAAATTCGTATAAAAGTAATCGCCTTTACTAGCATTTGATTTCCGGTTACTCGACTAAAAAATATAAAATTAAAAAAACTCTGACCGCGAACCGGGTATATTTATATACACGTATTTATATGTAAATTTATATGTTAACATATACAAATTATTTTTTTGCGAATATATATGTGTATTAAGCATCCTATTTGTTCAGTTACATAATATATGCGGAAAATGCACATAATTTAATAAATGTGAAAACATAAAGCAATAGAAAAAGATCACACGTTGTTGTAACATAAATAAATAAAATGAATAAACATGACTTCATAAGATTTAAAAACATTCGATATTTCATGAATAAGGAATAAATTACGGATTGAATGAATATACAACGTTCATCAATATGTTGTACTCGCAGAAACCGATAAAAAGTTTCATGTAAATAATAAATTACGAAACAAAAATTTATTCAAAAAATTGTACGGTCATGTATATTTGATGTAAGTACAAAAAGGAAAAAATTCTAACTCTGTCAGGACTAATGAACCTGCTATAGTTAACCATATTTTTTACTTATTTATCTTTTTAATAAAAAGAAACTTAATAGAATAATTAAGATTGTCAAAATATTTTTTGCAAAAAATCTGCTAAGAATATTTCTAGATAGAATAAGCACAGATCAAAACCTGCACCATTTTAAAAATATTTTTAAATAGAAAACCGTTCAATATTTCATGTTGTTCTCGTCAAATTGGTTCTCGTTTTCAAATTTAGCTATATATCTTACAATTTCATAAGTATGCCGAAAGGTCGTGTTCTCTTGAAGTGAAACCTTTTTCTACTCTGGCGCAAAATTCTCATTTTAATAAAAGAATAATAATAATATGAAAAAATTTTAATTTTTAACAAATTTTGACGTAATTCCTTTTTTTTATTAATCTCACCTGTATAAGTTAGAAAGATAATATAAAACAATAACTGCCATAAAAAATAACTATAAAAAAATGAATAAAATACACGATATAACAAAAGAGAAAGTAATATGATTTGATGAAATTTTCTACACTAAGAATTCAGGTAAGAGGTTCACGAATATAGAAAAATAATTCAGAATTAATTTTCACCATTTCATTATATCTGAATGTGCCAAGTGTCATACACAACAGTTTTTCATAAAATATCAGAATGTTTAAATATTTCATGTTTATTAAATTTGTTTATTTATATTAGAGCAATGTTTGATCTTTGTTCCTCTGTTTCGATTTAAATTAGATCTGCATATTAATTTTCCCATTTATTGAATTATTTAAATTTTTGTGTATATAATATTGTTAGGAAATAATAACATTAATTTTTTTTTTGTCTTTTTGGTGGGCAAAAAACGCTTTGTCGTTATCATCGCTCGGGATAAAATTTTATAAAAGACAAGAAAATAAATAGATATTTCAGATTTTTCTTTCACCACTCGTGTTATTGCTGCCGATCTTATAAATTCTATTAAACAGTCTTCTTGGAAAGCGACAAGGTGAGTAGACTGCTACAGAAGTTAACTTACATATCAAGGATTCTGTGCTTCTATGGAACTCTTCATGCAGGCATAACCGTTGAGAGGAGGTTGTTATTTTCCATTTGCGAATAGGGTACACAAACCTTACTAGTGGACACCTAATGAATCAGACCGACGCCCAAGTTTGTGTTCGCTGCGACTGCCAACTAATGATACACTACATCCTTGTGGACTGTATGTGTAATACGTTATTGCTAAATTAGAAGCTAACATCCAAGATATTTTGTTGGGCAGTAAGAGGATGATATCGAATATCTTGTGTCTTAAGGCCGTGCATCTGAATTCCCACTATTTAATAATTATTGTAATAAATGTCTTCTTTTTGTGGTAATATTGCATTATGTTCCGGGCGAAAACGCGAAAGCGTTTTTTGCTTTCCAAAAATAAAATTTTAAAAAATTCATTCTTTAATAATCCTTAATGTCTATATTTAATCCAAATTTAACATTACGAGTTTTTCTATTAAATTTTGCTCTATATTTGTTGTGGGTGTTAAAATTCCTATATATTTGTGACGTATTCTATTTCTCTACCCCTGAAAATGTCATTTTTCTCGCTTTTGTAAAAATTTTTTTTTTATTTTTCTAGATTTACCCATAATCAATAGGGAAATATGATTAAACCACGTATTATTTTTAAAATATAATTTAATTTTCAAAAGAATTATTTTTCATTTTTCCATTTTCACTAAATTTTACCCAATTACCCAATTTTGTAATTTTCAATAAGCTACTATTTATTTATTTAATTGAATAATTATGTACGTGACTTTTAATATTTACTATCAGATAATGTAAATGTACATAAATTAAAATCTAATAATGTGTTAAACAAAGATGGTACACCAATATATAATACGAAAGGTAAAGTCGATAGATGGGTGGAATATATTGAAGAGTTATACGGAGGAAATGATTTAGAAAATGGTGTTATAGAGGAAGAAGAGGAAGTTGAGGAGGATGAAATGGGAGAAACAATACTGAGATCTGAATTTAAGAGAGCATTAAAAGATTTAAATGGCAGAAAGGCTCCTGGAATAGACGGAATACCTGTAGAATTACTGCGCAGTGCAGGTGAGGAAGCGATTGATAGATTATACAAACTGGTGTGTAATATTTATGAAAATGGGGAATTTCCATCAGACTTCAAAAAAAGTGTTATAGTTATGATACCAAAGAAAGCAGGGGCAGATAAATGTGAAGAATATAGAACAATTAGTTTAACTAGTCATGCATCAAAAATCTTAACTAGAATTTTATACAGAAGAATTGAGAGGAGAGTGGAAGAAGTGTTAGGAGAAGACCAATTTGGTTTCAGGAAAAGTATAGGGACAAGGGAAGCAATTTTAGGCCTCAGATTAATAGTAGAAGGAAGATTAAAGAAAAACAAACCAACATACTTGGCGTTTATAGACCTAGAAAAGGCTTTCGATAACGTAGACTGGAATAAAATGTTCAGCATTTAAAAAAAATTAGGGTTCAAATACAGAGATAGAAGAACAATTGCTAACATGTACAGGAACCAAACAGCAACAATAACAATTGAAGAACATAAGAAAGAAGCCCTAATAAGAAAGGGAGTCCGACAAGGATGTTCCCTATCTCCGTTACTTTTTAATCTTTACATGGAACTAGCAGTTAATGATGTTAAAGAACAATTTAGATTCGGAGTAACAGTACAAGGTGAAAAGATAAAGATGCTACGATTTGCTGATGATATAGTAATTCTAGCCGAGAATAAAAAGGATTTAGAAGAAACAATGAACGGCATAGATGAAGTCCTACGCAAGAACTATTGCATGAAAATAAACAAGAACAAAACAAAAGTAATGAAATGTAGTAGAAATAACAAAGATGGACCGCTGAATGTGAAAATAGGAGGAGAAAAGATTATGGAGCTAGAAGAATTTTGTTATTTGGGAAGTAAAATTACTAAAGATGGACGAAGCAGGAGCGATATAAAATGCCGAATAGCACAAGCTAAACGAGCCTTCAGTAAGAAATATAATTTGTTTACATCAAAAATTAATTTAAATGTCAGGAAAAGATTTTTGAAAGTTTATGTTTGGAGTGTCGCTTTATATGGAAGTGAAACTTGGACGATCGGAGTATCTGAGAAGAAAAGATTAGAAGCTTTTGAAATGCGGTGCTATAGGAGAATGTTAAAAATCAGATGGGTGGATAAAGTGACAAATGAAGAGGTATTGCGGCAAATAGATGAAGAAAGAAGCATTTGAAAAAATATAGTTAAAAGAAGAGACAGACTTATAGGCCACATACTAAGGCATCCTGGAATAGTCGCTTTAATATTGGAAGGACAGGTAGAAGGGAAAAATTGTGTAGGCAGGCCATGTTTGGAGTATGTAAAACAAATTGTTGGGGATGTAGGATGTAGAGGGTATACTGAATTGAAACGACTAGCACTAGATAGGGAATCTTGGAGAGCTGCATCAAACCAGTCAAATGACTGAAGACAAAAAAAAATGTAAATGAGCTTAAAACCGTGAAAAAAGAACAATGAACGAAAACATAATATGGAAAGAAGCCAAAACATTTTAGAACACAGCGAGTACATACTAGACCCTATAATTTGATCAAACGCCTATGGAACAGTGCCAAAAATAGTCCCTCTTTACCTTCATAGAGCACACAACCTACCTAACACAGAATAAATTGGACACTCAGTGATATTAATGACCTATATATTCTATTACGTTACCGCTAAGATCGTTCTTGTACATCGCTAACATTAAACAATAAACATATATTTTAAGTTTATTTCTTTAACTTTCCATCTAATGTACCTAAATAAATTATTTTTTTTGTGTATTAATAAATTATTTTTTACGTCTAATATTTTGTACGCGTACCAAAATTAAATTTAAATCAGAATTATATACAACACATAGAATATGATAAGTGTGTATTAAAATGAACCAATTAAGGGTGCAAGTAATAACAGTTTACACAAATAAATATAAAGAGAAGATTTTGATTATTATTATCAATCATCATTAATAATTATGACGAAATTAACATAATATAAAAATACATTCCCAGATTACTTGGCAATCCATTTAAACCACGCTGACTTAAGATATACTTGGAAACTTCGAAAGCGGTTGGTTAACTTTGAAATTGGAAGTTGTGTGTTGGATAACGGGTAACAGATCCCGTATGTGAACAAACTTCACTTCAATGCAAAGCCTTATTGACTTCTGTGTGAGATTATGAATACAGCTTTCAGGATCAGCGAGTAAGTCAAATATTGCAATTATCCAACGGCTCTAAGAAAAAGCCATCAAGATTACGAATATCCATTGGTACTTTACAAAACGACACTTTATGCAGACACAATAAAAGAAGAAATTCCACTTTCGAGTGTGAAATTCAAAACAAACTATTAATCACTTACTACATTAGAACAGTAAAAACTGATCCGCTTAATTAAAGAGAATCAAGTTGCTTGATTTTCCTTTTTCAAATACAATGAATATTTATTTAATGTCTCAGATATTCTTCGAATTCCATTGGTTTTATGAATTACTTTTTTTAATAATTATTGCAATTATGCGTTACCGTTATTTATATAATATATTTATTGTTAATTTTGCATTCATTCATTATTCTATTTTACATACGTTAAATTTTCACTACAAATGATAACCTTAGAAGTCAGCGTCTGTTTGGACGCATAGGTTAGAAAGAAATCGAGCACTTATTCAAAATTTAAGGAGTGCCCAGCGCACAGCCTTAATTGTCTGCACTGGTGTTTCTAAACCAACCTCCTATGAGGCTACAACTGTGTTGGGAATAGTGGTGAAAGTTCGAAGGGCCATGTGGAAATTCCGAAGAGGCAGGGAGGTCGAGGTATTTGGAATGCGGTTTCGACCCGG
The DNA here is from genome assembly GCF_047948215.1 of Lycorma delicatula. NCBI lineage: Eukaryota > Metazoa > Arthropoda > Insecta > Hemiptera > Fulgoridae > Lycorma > Lycorma delicatula. The sequence goes on from NC_134462.1 coordinate 127,203,876, forward strand.
GCCTGTACCGGAGCGGAACGGTGATCTCAATGCACCGGTTCTAAATTTCGATTAGTTGCCCTGCCCATCTCGCGCCTGCGGAGGAGCCTTTACAGCCTCGCGATGGAAGCATGGCCACAAGAATGGAACGCCACGAATAAAGGTCTTTTTACAGGACCTGTACAGGATTTATACAGGATCTGGAGGAATAGTACGCCTCTCCTTTGTTTTTAAGGGCAACGGGAGCTCGAGAGCTCCAACCATGGTTATTTGAACCCATGTCTGTTTCGGTTCCGCCAGGCAGCTGATGAGCCGTGCGTCTGCGGGGAGGTCCAGTCGAACGAATAAATAATATTCGACTGCCCAGCTCTTAGGGGGACCAGAACTCGGACCACCTTGGAACGTAGAGGTCAAGGGGAAAATTGGCCGTTCACAAGCGGCGAGTCAATGGGGCGAGAGCCGCATTGTCGAACCGTGTGAAAGTTCTTTGATGCGGTTGCTTTGTTCAACTGACATCAGTAGTTTACCTAAGGGAAAAGACTCCATCCGCGCTGCTGTAGAAAGATAACCGAGAGATATGGCTGGCTTCCGATTAAGGCCTCCAAGCGCTTTAATAATGGTCAGGTACTTGCTGGCATTCAGCGGCCTAGGCGTGGCGGCGAATTACTGTCTTTGACGAGATAAATTTAATTATTTATAGTCATATATGTTTTAGTAGTTGACGGGGTGCGCCTACCCATTTTAGCGATATATGACAAGTGGGAAGTAGGACACGCAAGCGAGTGGTGTATGGTACCACGTTTATTCCGCTCACCCTTTTAGAATAGCTCTAGGAGCTAATTAGGACACTAGTCGCTAAACTGTTTCGAGGCTCAGTAGCTGTTTGTGGCACAAGACCGGGTGGTCTTGTGCTTTAGGGCGACCGAATGGGGTGGTGACCGGAGAAATGCCAGCCAAACCAAACCATGACAAGTGTCACAATGATAACAACAGACGAAAAAAGATTATTTGTAGAACGAGTTTGTTGGAAGAAATATTGTCGAGTATTGTATTCATCATCTACATTTTTTTTCTTTATATGTACTTATAATTTAACATTAAATTAATTATGAATTAAATGTTTTGTTAAAATGATAAAAAGAAAGTTGTAATAAAAAACTTAACGAAGGAAAAGATTAATCTAATAAATATTTAAAAAATATTGTATTTTTAAACTTAGATGGCCCCAACAATATTTTCTCCGATATGTTTTTTTTTTTTTTTTGACTAATTGCACTACTACTATGCCTCGAAGAAATTTAAAAACTCTGTTAAAAAATATGCAATAAATAAAAAGATACCTCTTTTCGATTTTTTGAAAACGGGTAAATTTTGATGCAAATTTTTAAAACAAATAGTAAGATGCATACTTATCTTACAATTTTTTTTATCAGCTTAATTTAAAGTGGGGTTATTTTTGCAAAATTTTGAAAAACTGACCCTAAAAGACTACCAAACTCACTTCCTTGGGGAGACTGACCCTAACATTTTACCAACTAATTGCCCCATATACACGATTCTCTGCACAAAGTTTCACTAAAATTGGTTTATCCAAGTTATTAAGCTTGAAACCCGCTAACACACATAAATACGTACGACCCCCACCTTTTCTGGGTTTTGAGGTCCATGGTAATGTTAAAAAACGAAAAAACCAATACCCCGTTTTTGACTGATTATTACCATACTTTCCTTCTTGTATCACAGCTGTAGAGCTATGATGTCAGAAAAGTAAAAATGAACGAATCAAGTTTTCTAAGCTGCTCAATTTATTTTTCTAAAGAGAACTTTTAATTTCAGTTAGATTTCTCTGAAAAAAATTATTTTTATCGAATCCACAGGTTTCGTTTAAAAGGAAACAATATGAAATAGCTTAATACCTTGACTGTCACTTAGATCGACGAATTACCTGGAAGAATACACGAACAAATAAAAATAATTAAACGTCAAGCTGTAAAATCTTTATTGGTTTTTCAAAAATGTTTAATTTTATCTGAATTACAGTAAAAAATAAATCATTATAAATTTATAATGCTTCATATTATACATAAACTGCTTTCATATTTCAACTACAAATATGAAAGAAAACTAAAAATAAACCTATAAACGAAACAAAAACTATAAATTTTCTTGGCTACAGTGAAACACTAACTAGGTTGAACGTATCTTTTTTCTGATCAAAATATTGACCAATAAAAATACACGTTTTTGTTATACTTATAACAAACAGTATTCTGTAACATATGTTTTAGTTAACCAAAATATATCCAGTTTTGGTTAACTAAAAATAAATTTATTTTTGACAAAAATGTTTTAGATCAATAATCATATATTTTTACTGGTGATTATTTTGATCGTTAGTCATGTAACTTTTTTTTTTATTGCTTGATGATATTGCCAAATAAGCTTGATACGGAAATAGAATTTTACAGTATATGAAAAATTCTGTGCCTGACCGGGATTCAAACCCGGGATAAAAAGCCGAGACGCTACCACTCTGTCGCGGAGATCGACGAAGTTTTCATCTAAATACTAACGTATTAAAAGTATAGTGCTTATACGCAGTAATACTTTAGTTTTGGAAGGAGAAACATTTAACTTCTTAAATACCTTAACTGTTAAAAGATTTAGTTATATTTCAGAAAAAATAAATAAATAAAATCAAAATTAGTAAAACATGAGAAATATTACTAATCTATCGAGAAACACTTTTATAAGGAATATGTTTGTAAATGTCAAAATAAATTGTGTAAAATAAAAACAGTGACGAAACAAAATTTCATACGCTTATATGAGTTTTCGTAATAAATTTCGGTAATTACGTAACCATAATTACCCCGTAACTTTGAAAATACTTCAAATTTATGGGATCATTAACATATTTTATATATTTAAAAAATAAGCATTATTGCTTATAATTATAGATATAAGTAACCAAACTTAACCTACGCTCACTAATCTAGACTAATTAGCAGTAAAGTTTTGATTATTTAAATAATAAATAATTGCAATAATTACTGAATTTATTATTTAAATATTCAAAACATTACCGTGTTATTCAGTCAAGGTTAGCGAGCGTAGGTTAAGTTTAGTTAAATTATATTTATAAAATAAATAAATATAAATGGTTGTAAAAATGCTAATATAATTCTTATATCGGGTGATATTAACCAAAAGTTTTTTGACGGGCTAATAAGTACCTAAATTTCTCTCTTTATTAAATCATTGTTATTTTACTAAATGAAGAAAAATAAGATCAATAATGGTCTTATCAATCAAATATAAGGATAGATTAAGAAAATTTCTTTTTTTCTGAAGTTACTTCATTAATTTACGAAAATATTATTTAAAAAGTGGAGAATTTTATCTCTGTTTAAATTGTGAAATAATTAGAGCGTAGAGATTTAAGCTTCATCAGATGAATCTAAGCTTGCGCAATTTTCCCTAAATAGTAGACGATGAAGATTTAGAAACCGTTGCAGAACAAAAGAATTCAGACCCAGAAAGAAGGAAACAATGAGCGACAGAAAGAAACGAAAGGGGCGAAAAGGGGGGGCAGAGAAGAAACTTGAGTGGTTCCGGGCATTCATTTATCTCTTTTCAACGTTTTTTTGTTAATAATCTGCGGTCACATTTTTCCCCTTGAAGCTTTTTATATTATTCCATTTCTTTGATCATGAAATGCTACAGCAATAGCTATTTATCTTTTTACTTGAAAGAAAAAAAAAACCTGTAAAACTTTTTCTATGAATCTAAAAATAATTTCCAAGTTTTATGGTATACACACATATAACATATATATATATTTCTTGCTTATAATGCAAAAAAAAATAGCCTAGAGAAAACTGTTATATAAAAGATCTGTTCTATTTTTAGGCTATAAACGCCTGCCAACCCAAAGTTCGGTTTTCAGATTTCAAAGAAAATATCCATTTTGACTACTTTCGGCGTTACATTTATACGTATATATCTCGCATAATTTAAAAACGATTAGCCGTAGGAATTTTGGATTTAGGACTGTTGTAACATCTAGTTCTGCAATGAAATTTTAGTTGATACTAAATTTAATTTTTTGCACAATTAAAAAAAGATATTCATTGTAATCGACTAAACCAAAAGTGTAAAAAAAAAACTAAAATCCAAAAAAAATTTGATTTTGGACTTTTTCTTAACTGTAGTAATAAACCCTCATTGAGAGCTTTTCAACGATATGTCATAACAGGTACTTATTTTCATTAATTCCAGAGTTATAGCCAAATAAAATTTTTAATTATTGAAATATTTGGATCTTACAATCCGTAAAATTGTAAGATTGTTAATGTACAAATTGGTAGGCTCTTTTATGTCTGATTCTTGCTTCGAATCAGACTTCATCTTCTTTCCTTTAACATTTTTTTAAAAAATTTAAATATACTGATTTATTAATAATCATTAGGAATCTTGGAGAGCTGCATCAAACCAATCAAATGACTGAAGACAAAAAAAAATAATTATTAACCTCTGATTATTTAAAAGTTATACTATAAATAATTCAATAATGACAATAAAAATAAAAAAAAGTAAAAATATGAGAAGTTATTAATGAAATAAAATTTTATGTGCTTTTAAAAATGTGTATATGTAATTTAATAGGCGTATTTTAAAATGTACTAAGTTTTATTTTAGGAAATATTTTTGGGCAAAATTTTAAATTGATACACCTTTAAAAGATTGAGTACTTTCTTAATTATGAAAAAATCAGAAAATTCGATAAAAGCAGACAGCTATAAAATTGGGGAATCTGTAGTAATTGATTGTAAATAAATTTAATTGTTAAAATAACAATAAATCATAAAGTTACTCCTATATTTTGGAATAAAATCTTTTATTATTAAAAAAATAATAATATTGAAACAAGTTAAAAACCCTTAGTATTAATTAAATCTTAGTATTAATCAATTTATTGACTTACGTTTCTGTAACTCTTATTCAAAAAATTACTCCGATATACATACAGTAAGATATTGTAAACATTTACAAGAAAAAATTTGAAAATACTCAAAAAGGGACAGTTTTGCGTAGTCCAAAAATGGTGTGAGGCGAATAATATCAAAATAAGAAAAGCGATCTTGCAAACTTAAGAACAAATTTATGATAGACTTTTAGGTACGAATGAATTATATACACATTTATTAACCCTTGTTACAAAAACGTTTTGTTAAGTAAGCTCTATTATGAGATGATATGTAAAGAATTCCTTTGTGATACTGACGAAGCGATTAAGCTAAATGAGGAGACATTGAACAATATTAGATATACCTATTATATGATGGGTCTATAAATATAACGGATTGCATTGCATGCCAGAAAGAAGAAACAAGTATTGGTTAGATGTAATTGTTAACAAAATGAACTTTATTAACAGTAAAAACGGCTTTCCTGATGTCAAATTATGTTAGATAAAAGGAAATGCCAAAAAGTAAATGGCTATAAAAGGAAAATCCAGATATTTACGTATTTAGATACCGTCATTAATGACAAAAAAGAAAATTCCACAGCAGGCTACAGAAATATCATTATTAAAATGGTTGCAAGTTTTTAAAATCCATCACTTAACATGAGATCGTTACGCTATTTACGTACTTTTTGTTTTGTTTTACGTTGTTAAAACTGATAGTAGCAGTAAGAATGGCGAAACAAAAGTGGCATCGGTAGCGGTCCCTCCTCTGCTGACGACAGAATTATTGAAGGATAGTTGACCGAATTAAAGTCGGATGGTTGTCTTGTCGGGTGTCCAGGAGGTCCGACGAAGAACTTTGCTATCGATGTTGGGGTATAGGGCACCGAGCGGGGACCTATGGCGGTCCTGACAGAGGGGGAACGATTTCAATCGTGGGACTAACGGGCATCTCCGTAAGGACTATCCAACGAAGGTTAAGTGTTCGCACAGCAATGCCCATGGGCACGCTCTTAGCGGCCGTGGCTGCAGGGCTTGGCGCCCGGAAATGAATCCTGGTGTCTTCACTCTTGGGATGAATTTAGGGTTGGAATAGCCTCGTCAAGGGAGATGGATCACATATGTCTAGTCAAATTTTTTATAGTAACCCACTGGGTAGGTCTAGTGGGTGAACCTCGTCATCGCAAATCAGATGATTTCGAAATCGAGAATTCTAAGGTTCAATACCTAGTAAAGGTAGTTTATACATTTATACGGATTTGAATAATAGATCGTGGCTGCCGGTATTCTTTGGTGGCTGGGTTTCAATTAACCACACATCTCAGGAACGGTCGACCTAAGACTGTACAAAACTACACTCATTTACATTCATATATTTCATCCTCTGAAATAATACCGGTGGTTCCGGAGGCTAAACGGGAAGATTATAAATTTTTAATAAATCGATCTTTTATATAGGGAGAACGAAAGTCGAAAACAATCTTCTAAATTTGTAAAGCACATTTCTTGATAAAGTAATTAGTTACGTTATTATATCTAAATTGAACGATCAGCAAGGCTGTTTCTCTTAATTCTGTCATTCGCAAACGTATGGAGAGTAGTGATCACACTGTCTGTGTTTGGGGTTTGAACGCAAGTTTAATGTTAAAATTTATCTATTATATGATTTTTATAGTAATTGGGCTACAATAAAATGTAAAAGACAGCTTTATTTAAATGATAAATAATTATTATAAATTATAGAACTCTTTACAACATTATGCCATTTTGTTTTAGTCATGTAATGTAGAAGTGATGAAATCTAATTTTTCATACATTTATTTACTTTCTCCCTATAACTCTATATAAAATACGTTTATTATTTTACTCAATTCAGTAATATTTTTTTTTAACTTTTAAAATGTTATGTTAAATTGCAGAAACAATATACACGTACTAAGAATCGTGAAAATAGTGACAAGTTAAAGAAACAAATTCCATTTTAGGAAAGAAATCGGGAAAAAGGGCTTTAGAATACTTCTTGATCCCTTCCTAAAACATTTCCAACACTTCAATAGCTAAAAATAAATGGACTGGAAAAATCTGTCTTCTTAGAAAAAAAATTAAACTAAAAGAAAAAAAAGTTAAAAACTAAGAAGTAAAAAACACGTTTTAAAAATTGTCAGTATTATAACAAAATAGACATAATACTCATATTTACAATTTAATGGATAAATAAAAGGTTTCTTATAACATAACGATATTGCAAAATGTGTCCTCCTTTTAAACATATTAAAATTATAATGAAAATTAATAACATCAAGGAAGATAGATATCTATAAACAGGAAGCAGTATATAATTACACACTTTATCTTAAAATTTTACGTAGATAAAGAGATACCATATTACAGCGAATACGCCGTCATTAAAGATCTCCCCAAACTAAGCGATCATCCTTTAAATATTGTATAGTATGCCGTAACGAAAACTTCTAGAATTATTACTCTTTCCATTAAAGAACTCATTAAATGAGAAAGGAAAGCACACAAAAGAGTTATAAAGTAAAGAATTTCATTTCGTTAAATATCTCTAAGCCTATTTATTCCATTTCCAGAAAAATAATATAAAAAAGCTATAATATTATGATATATTTTCTCTGCACTGTTATATAAAGATCCTTTTTTATTTAAGAATTGCAGGAAAATATCTGCATTAATTTAAGACTTTTCTGAACGCAAAAATCTCAACGGTAATGAAAATGAGCATTCAATTTTCAATAAAAATAAAACTTTTGCCATATTCAAAGGAAAATTTATAAATGATATTTAGAAAAAACACAGAAACAAAATCTGGTGTACGGTGGTCTCAATCTACGACCAGACCTATGCAAGAAAAAAATTATAATAAGCTAACATTCTGCTATCTAGGCTTCTGGAGCAGAAATAAATTAATTTTGTGCTAACCGAGAATAAAATATACAAAGTAATAATGTTGGCATTTTAGTTTCTCAGATCCAAGGTGTTTAGGAACATTTTGAGAAATTACGTTAATACAACTGAAAGCCTCCATCCGAAAATTATAACGATAACAATCATAGTATGCTTATTCGGCTCACTAACCGTTTCGTTATCACTGATCATTCACTGATCATGTAGTTCAGGAACGTTTCGCAAGATGTTGCAATGCATGATGGGATTGTGTGTGGCACTTTGCGCGCTTAAAATGTAACGGTCAGATTAGTTCGCACGGCCGCCGTTAGTTTTCTCTGAGAGAAGGATGTAGCACTTTGCGCGCACAAATCACCTACTGACGCGTAAGCCACGACGAGGACTTCGGCCGCTCTCGGGAAACGCCTTTTAGTGAAGCGATCTTGATGACCAGGATCGTCCTCGAGGTAAGTCTATAATTTATTTAAAAAATAAACACAAATTAAATAAACTAGATAGCCATTGTACAGCTTCAGTGTTTCTAAGCTTTCTATATTTTATATACATGAGCATACAATGAGCGATGTAAAATTCCGAATACAGGCAGAACGAGCTTCAGTCAGAAATATAATTTACTTACATCAAAATTAACTTAAACGTTAGGAAAAGATTTTTGGAAAAAAGTTTGGAGCGTAGCTTTATATGATGAAACTTGGACGATCGGAGAACTTGAGAAGAAAAGATTTTCGCATATTGTCCGGGAGTTGGTGTGGCCCCGCGACCTAAAGTACCAGTATCGCGACATACCGGGCGTTCTAGTTCCTAGCCAGACAGATTCATTTTTGCATTTTAAATATTATTTATTAATTTCTCCCAGTGACGTGTGGCGTCACAACGTAGCGTACATCAACAGCAGCTGTACATCAGTCGCTACCGCCCTTTAGTCTGTACACATAAGGGAGGAACTCTTTTAGTGATAATTTTTTTTTTTTTCAGAGAAAGCAACTCTGACTGATGCCTAAGGCGACTCAGCTAATTTACATACGAAAAAGGGAACTGAAAGTGTAAAAACAAAATGTACTTATCTTGGTGTAAAGTAATAATCTAATGGATAAACTGCTACTAGTTGGCAGAATAAAATAAACCAATAAAGCATGAAATAGAACCTAGTAAAACTTTCTTATTCGGTAACAACTGTAAAAGCATAAAAACTTATACCCGCCTAGATATAATAATAATAGTTGAGTTTTATTTAGAACTAATAACCACCCCATCAATTGGGAAGAAAGTACGAGTGTAAAAGGAAATTTCTTTCCAGTAAAATTAGATAAAAAGGAACTCATATACCAGTGACTTTATAAGGAAATCTGAGAAATGAAATAAAATTTTTATATGAAAAAATAACAAAAAAAAATTTAAGAGAAGTACAGAGTAAAGTATTAAAATTTGAACAGTATAGACGAAATGGAGACCGTGATTTGTCTAGACTAGTTACTGCGTTCAATACACTTTTTATTATTTTAAAGTTCAGAAACAATAACAAGTGTTTGTTGCAAGGCAACGGCGTTAGAGTTGAATAACTGAATAATTTATTTTAAATTTTATTAAATCATTAACAATTATTTTAAAAACTAAGAATTACATGTAGAAATTATCAAGTACATATATTTATCGTTAATTTGCAATATAATTTGAACATTACAAATTTATACTTAAGCCACGTACATCTCATATTAAAAAGGATCAAAATCTATGTGAGTATTGCCAGGATTATTTATCAGTAAAACACATTATTACCAACTGTTCACGCTATCAAACGACGGAAAGAATGAAAATCAAGATACCTGAAGATCTAGAAAAGTGTTTATATAATGTGACAAATTGTGAGAAAATTTATTAAGGACTTAAAATTTCAGCATTATATATAAGTGTAAATTATAAGTAACAAATTCTAATTAGACATGTGTCTTCTAAATTTATGTTAAGCCCTGGAATTGTACGTACTGCTACAAGCGACATTCTATAACACCTTCAGCGACACCACTAGATGTCGCTAATGACCAATTAGGTTGATATGCATTAAATAAATTTAAAAAAAACTTATACACATCTGTCTTAAAATAAAAATAGATAAAAAGAAAACTCTCTTTGGAATGTCAGAGGCGGTGGGATGACAGTGAGAGGGGTAGATGAACGTACCGCATGATCAGGGACCTGGTGGATTAGTGCCGACGAACCCATGGCTACCTGGATTACTATCTTACACAATTTCTGGAGGGCCATGGGGGATTTAGAGAGTACCTTTGTAGGTTTGGACTTGAACCCATGTTGTTCGGTTTGTGAGAGTGTGGATGAGACAGCATACCACACGTTTTTTTTTTCAGTTGTCCCAGATTCGAGGATCTTAGGAGTGAAGCATTTCATGCGATAGGCAGAAGAGATATGTTTTCACACCTGAGGAAGTGCAATGGATCACGCTTCAGATTGCAAGTAATTGGATGGCCAGGAAGGTAATGCAAAAGCTCTACGCCTGAGAGAAGTCCCACAGGAGCAAGTGAAGAAGGGGTCGCCGGTGGGCGTTTGGGAGGACAGGCTCTCGGCTGAACGCTTAGGGGGTCCCTCGGACGTGTGGGGTCGCCTGGGTGTGATGAGGCCGGGGGCACTCCTCTTATGCGTCCGACGTGGCCTGTGATAAGGATAGGTGGTAAGTATGTTTGTTCAGTGGCTATGATTGTGTGTGTTGGCTATGATTGGATGCGTCTATCATGTGTATTGGCGTGGTATGTGATTGGTGTGCTGCTGTGGATACTTAATTTGTTTGGACGAATGTGTTATTGTTAAGGGGATGGATGTGACGTGTGTAGTTTCTGACTTGTGTTGCGTGTGTGGTGCGCTTTCTTGTTCGTGTGTGTGATTTCTGAGTGGTTTTTGATTGTGTGTGTGAGCGTTTTATCCCCTTCCTGATGAAATGCATCCAGCTGTATCTGGAAGGGGGTTGCCAGGGGTGAAGGTTTAGTCGGTAGTGCGCAGGAATACAGTACGCACCTATGCGGAACCTGTTAACAAGTCTGTCACTGCTTCGGCACCCGTAAATGAGGTTTTTCTAAAAATAATCACTATGAGCGAAGACAATCCACATGGTATGTGGGAACTAGTTTTCAACTTTCGTTTCACATTAATGTCTGGTGGGGCATTATTTACGACAGAATTCCAAGACCATTTGTTTTCAATAAAAAACCTTACTGGAGATACATACGTTCATTTTTTTTTTAAATAATTTTCCGACTTTCTTGGAGGATGTACCTTTCTTTACAAACTAGATTGCAAATGATTTTCCAACAAAATGGTGCAACACCACTATTTTCTCGTATAACTCACAAACGATTAGCCGTAGGATGTTGAAATTCCGGATTTAAGACTGTTGAAACATCTAGTTGTTCATCTCTTCTTTGATTGCAATCGACTGAACCAAAGTGTCCAAAAAAAGTCCAAAATCCAAACAAATTTAATTTTGAAATTTTTCTTAACTGCAGTAATAAGCTCTCATTGGAGCAGCAATATAGTGGTACTTATTTTCATTGGTTCCAGAGTTACAGCCGATTGAAATTTTAATTAATGAAATATCTGTTTTTACAAGAGGAAGGCACATCGATTCGAATCACACTTCATCTACTTTCTTTTAACTTTTTTTTAATTTAAATATATTGATTTGTTAATAAATTAACTCTGATTATAAAAAAAAATTACGATAAATAATAACTCAGTAATAATAAATAAAAAGATTATGATAAATATCAGAAGTTAACGAAATAAAATTTCATCATTATTGGAAAAAGAATTGTCCCAATGCATTAGTTCGTTGAAAAAAATGTCTTCTACTTTCTTTTATTAGTATTTATACTTAAAAGTTTTACACGTAAAAAAATGCTTGTAACAAAGTTGCAGACTTCTCCAACCGCCTTTTGGGATATAATTTTTTTTTTAATGAGATTCTCAAAGTAAAGATTTCTCTTTGATGATTTTTTTATTTTTACTTGCTCTACTGAAGAGCTTTATCTGCTCCAGTCAGATAAAGAATTTTAATAAAAATTATTCTTCAAAATATAAAACTACTCGTAATTAGAAAAATAATTATTTTATAAATTAAATATATAATTATGAATATTTAGATTAATCAAAACATAAAACATAGGATTCATTTTTACTTACATTTTTATTACTTCAAAAATAAAAAAAACGTAAATACAGTTTGAAGATAAATATTTTTAAATAAAAATATCACCTTACAGCATTCTATTATATTAAAAAATGTGGACACCACATGACTTCCTTGTACGCTTATTAAATTACATATAACATTAAAAAGTACATAAAATCTTATTTTACTAATAACTTCAATTTTTTTTTTTAATGTTATTGAAATATTATTGATAGTATTTTTTTTTCTACAATCAGAAGTTCATAATTATTAATAAATCAATATATTTACATTAAAAAAAAAAAAGTTTGAAGTCTGATTCGAACCGATATGCCTTCCTCTTGTAAGACCAGATATTACATTAATTAAAATTTCATTTCGCTATAACTCTGGAACCAATGAAAATAAGTACCACTTATGATATATCGTTGAAAATCTCTCAATGAGGGCTTATTAGAAAGAGCACTTAAGAAACAGTTCAACTAAATGTAACAACAGTCTTAAAACCAAAATTTCTGTATTCTAATTGTTTTTGAGTTATGCGAGATAAATACGTATATAAGTACGTACAGACGTCACGCCAAAACTAAAAATGGATTCAGAGATGGTCAAAATGTATATCCGTTGAAAACCGGATTTTTTCGAACCTATAAATTGTGCATGAACAAAAAGTTAGAAAAATTCGATTTTATTTAGAGATATTTCACTGGAATGAAATGTCTCTAAATAAACAAATGTTCTAAAAATAAATGTCTGTAAATTTATAATAAATAACCAGTTTACAATAAATGTTAAAAAATGAGTCCGCCATTTTCAACAAATTTCTTGACACGCTTCTATACTGCTTTTGTTCCTTTTTTCAATTGTTCAGGGCTGCCCGTAACCTGCTTAGCCGAACCATAATGCGGACAATTAATTCCTGAAAAGAATTTACTTATGTATAAAATTATTTTTCATCCATCCCCAGACACAAAAATCTAAAAGAGTCAGATCAGGCGATCATGGTGGCCAGGAATATGGACCTCCACGATCGATCCATTTCTCAGGGAAGTGATATTTTAAGTGATTGGATACGGTAAAAGAGAACGGGGAGGTGCACCATCGTGCTGAAAACATACTTTGCATTTCGGCGCTAGAGGAGCATCTTCAAGCAGCTGCGACAATTCTTCTTTAAGAAATTGCAAGAAGACCTTAGCATTTAAGCGTTCAGGTAATGTTACCGGTCCAAACCGCTGATTGTGAAGAACGCTGCACCGTATATTGACGCTAAATCGGTGTTAACAATTGCCTTCTACCGTTTCATTAAGATTTACTTCTGCCTTTGTAAGCTCATTATGTAGGTTATTGATGCCATCTCGAATGAAATTTACCTTGTCGGTAAACAAAATATACTTGTAGAATTATCGACTTGTATTCCACCAATTGCAGAACTACAAGCGAAGCGAACCGTTCCCAGGTGTAATGATGAACTAGCTTTATGATAAGGATAAAACAAGTTTTGTTTCGGTGTCCTTCAAACCATCGAATGCGAAAAACCGATCCGCTTGGAGAGCTGAATACCGCTCAACTGCATCGACAATAATTTCATCAATAAAAGCATTGTGTTGGACACATCGTTCGTAACTGGTACTAGATAATGAACCTTCCAGAAGATTGCAAAAAATCGCGTTAATTGTTTTGGGATCTGGATCCTGCAATTCGGAAAAGTATTTCATATTCTACTGCAAAAGTTGTAGCATTACCATTACACACACCCAAAATGAATACGATGTCAGTGTATTCCTGTGTTGTAAGTAAATAAGGCTAAAGTAATATTACACCTATAACAGCAAACCGATCACGTTCAAACTAAAATTCACATAAAACCTTTGCCAACTACAGTACAGGTCATAGTACCCGATATACTTAATGTCCCTTAGATAATGATTTAAACGCTAGTAGAGTATTGCTCATTGTTAATCAGCTGTTGTTATTCTATTGCCGACTTTGAAATACTAATTTTTACAATAATTTATTGAATTTTTGTCATAATAAAAAAATTATTATCGAAGTAATTTTTATTTTTTTATTTTACAATTGTTATGTAATTTGCAGTTTTTTTTTATTTTTTAAAAGTAAATTTCGTTTTTACAAATTTTCCACATTACCAAAAAAGAATTTGGTTTTTGTTTACATTAAATATTAAATAAGTACTTTTCTGACAAATGTAATAATCGACTGACAAATGTCGTAATGGACCGTTTCCAAATAAAATTCGAATTTCGGTATCTTTTCTTTGTTTTGTTCAACTTATTTTAAAGAATTTTGTTGAGAATTAAATTCTCCCCAGGTTTTGTTTAAAATATTTATGTGTTTGTTACCCATTTAACAAAGTTATTTATTGTACGTCAAACTTAAAAACAGGAGTTTTACCCCAATTTATTGGTTTTCATCCAGAAAAGGTTAAAAACAATTTTTTTTTCAATTTTTCAGGTGAAAAACATCAAACCACTCATTCTTTCCGTTAATTTTCAGTACGACCTCATTTCACCGGGGTAGCTGAAATCCGAGCAAAATCTGAACTTTTCTCATTATTTTCACGAGCAGAATAGATTATGAATGTCCCGGAAGAACTTCGTGAAACACTCTTTATTTAAATATATTCAATAGATATATTTTCTTATTTTATATTTACCGGTTGATGAGATTAGACAGAAGTTTTAAAATTTGAACGTGGAATTAGAAAATGGAATTATGGTAGGCGTATGAAAAATGTCATGCCTGACCGGGATTCAAACTCGGGATCTCTGGATGAAACACGAAAGGCTACCAGAGATCGGTTAAATAAATATTTAACTGCGAGTAATAACTTATCAATTTTTTTCCAAAAATTTACTCTTTAGTTTTTCAAAAATCAATCGAAAAACAATAAAATTTCTAAGAAAATCAATTCTTTTCGAATTTCAAAATGCTTATAATTCTACAACCTTTTGTCTGATTGGCTCCAAAATTAACGATACGATTCCCGATTCCCCTACGTACAGCGAAATTAGCAAATTATTTCTTGCGTTAATAAGCTTCAATATGACCTACACTAATGTAATAAGAATATTTTAAGATCAATTTTTGGAGATTCGGTTTATCTTAAAAATTTATCGGTAAATTCAAGCAAAGCCAAGAGGAATGAAATTGTGACTCATACTTACTCTATTATAAAAATCCGCAAAAGTAATACACTGTTATAACAGGGAGGAATATAAAAATAATCAGCAAAATTTTGAATACAACATAAAACAGAAATGATAATTTCACTTAAAAAAAATGGAATAATTTGATTTTATAAGAAATTAGTTCGTTGCAAAAGTAAACTACAGCATTAATTGAATAGAAAAGTTATAGGTATCGGCGACTGATCTGTAAATAAATGTTAATTTAAGGAATTTTATAATTTTTTTTTTTTTTTAAAGGTGTAACAAATATATCATATAGAATATTATTTAATCAACGACACAAAATATATCTACTATATTACTAAAAATTACGCTACAAAATATTATTCGACTAATTATGGTTTTATCTATAAAAAAATTGTACACCTGAATCCTTTTACGAAGTCCAAGAAATAAACAGGTAAAAAAAATTATCAGATCGGACAATCGGCTCCTGAAGTTTAACCGACCTAGTTAAAAAATACATTTAGATTAAATTCTGCTTTATATATGTAGGACGCATGTGAAGTAGAAGTTACATAATTTTTTAAAGTTTACGAAATCTCGTTAAAAGTTAACGACAAAGTTTTAATGAAGATATTTGTTAAGCAGTTCTTCGGAGGAAAAAGTCACAATAAACAGAAAGACCGGTGAAATAAACAGAATTATTAACTGTCTGTATAAATGAAAAAAAAAAAAAAATTGAATAAAACGGGTTGACTAAGGATAAAATATATATTAAATAAAACGAGTTCATCTTGAGTTTCTTTCAAGTAAATAAAAATACAAGAAACACGTCCGAAACATATTCAATAAAAAAAAGTTGCAACTAAATTAAAATTCATCATCCATTTATTACCTAAGAAACTTCTTTACTAAGTAAATTAAGATAACAAATATTTTAATATCATAAATATTGTAAAAAATGAGTATTATTAATAATAAACATTTAAACATTTACAAGTCATTTTAATAAGGCATAATTTTTTGTTTAAAATTTAATGCCTGTCATTACTAATTGTGTTTGGTCTTGCTATTATAAACACTTTCTTTTTTAAAAATACAAGTAGCAAATACTATACATCGATTTTTAAATTAATAAAAAGCCGTAAAAATTCACTTCAATCGGTAAGATATTCTATTAACAAGACCGGTGTAGCGGGTACAGCGGTAGTAACGGATTCCTACCAATTATTACAGTAATAATTAGTATAATAATTACAAGAATCCAGAAAGGGACAAAAAGAAGCCCTTTTTGTAAAGTACAGGTCCGTTTTACAATTGTCTTTTGCTATACTGCCCGCTAACACACAATGAATGCCTGTTGTACGGTAAGAAACCAGGCTTCGAATTCACGGGAACAAAAACCTCTGTCGATTGTTCACATGCTTCGACTTTGGTCCACTCCAGCAGGTACAGAGGCTAGCAGTATAAACAGCCCAGTAAGACCAGCTGAAGAGGAGTTCTATTAGAACCAATCAGCGAGGCGTTACGGAGTCGGCCCCGCAAGGGCAGTTCCGAGAGGAGAGGCTGCGAGTTGTGCGGAATCGTATGGGTTCGGCAGAGTTCTGCGAACCAGTCTAGCGAGACGTACGACGACGGTCCAGCGTGGAGAGTCACAGGTGTGAGTTTGCAAGACAAGAGTGTAAGACGTCAGTCCAAAGAGGCGAGTCCTGATCCAGATCGATACGAGTAAGATAACGGCACGAGTAATTCTAGTAACTCAAAAATACACTATCGGTGAGTTACAGTAAAACTATTAAGTGTATAAGTAAAATAAATAATGCAATAGACTTCATTCATAAACTGTTAGGGTAGATAACAAAACTATTTGCAAGTGAATTTTATAAGATTGTTTGTTAAAATAAGACTAGTGGTTAAAAAGGGTTAAGACTAGCGGTTTTATTTGTTAACGGGTCTAGTTTTATATTTTTATCTACCTGGAATAAATTCCGAACGATTATTTATTTTTAACTGTCTTTTTTGTAATCTGTATTTACTTATGTCATACTTACTGTGTGTAATCTGTATTATGTATTATGTATTTTTATGCTGGATTTTTATTGTATTTATCACCATTGTTATTGTTATTAATTTGTCTGGTTGTAATTATGAATATTTTAAACCGCTAAATTATAATTATAAATTGTTAACCACCTCTCAATCGAGCCGCGGAGAGATAATATCTTAAGTAACTAAATTCTATGATGTTTTAAGAAACAAAACAAAAGTAATGTAATTTGGTAGAAATAACAAAGATGGACCACTGAATGTGAAAATAGGAGGAGAAAAGATTATGGAGGTAGAAGAATTTTGTTATTTGGGAAGTAAAATTACTAAAGATGGACGAAGCAGGAGCGATATAAAATGCCGAATAGCACAAGTTAACGAGCCTTCAGTAAGAAATATAATTTGTTTACATCAAAAATTAATTTAAATCTCAGGAAAAGATTTTTGAAAGTGTATGTTTGGAGTGTCGCTTTATATGGAAGTGAAACTTGGACGATCAGAGTATCTGAGAAGAAAAGATTAGAAGCTTTTGAAATGCGGTGCTATAGGAGAATGTTAAAAATCAGATGGGTGGATAAAGTGACAAATGAAGAGGTATTGCGGCAAATAGATGAAGAAAGAAGCATTTGGAAAAATATAGTTAAAAGAATAGACAGACTTATAGGCCACATACTAACGCATCCTGGAATAGTCGCTTTAATATTGGAAGGACAGGTAGAAGGGAAAAATTGTGTAGGCAGGCCATGTTTGGAGTATGTAAAACAAATTGTTGGGGATGTAGGATGTAGAGGGTATACTGAAATGAAACGACTAGCACTAGATAGGGAATCTTGGAGAGCTGCATCAAACCAGTCAAATGACTGAAGACAAAAAAAAAGATGTTTTATTATTTTCCTAATGTGTATGTTGCAATTTTTTCAACTATTAAACAACAAGCAACTCCCCATGAGCCAATGAGATGAGGATGTGTAAATATAACACGAAAATGAGGTGTAGTCTTGTACAGCCTCTGGCCGACTATTCTTGAGAATTGTTGTTAGTTGAACTCCAACCACCAAAGTATACCAGTATAAACTGTCTATTATTCAAATCCGTATAAAAACAACTAACTTTTACTAGGATTTGAACGCCAGAACCTACTTCTTTGAAAATCAGGTGTTAAACAACTGATTTGCAACAAGTTAACTACTAGACGAGCCTGGTAGCCTTCTGATAATTGTATTATAATTTTATATTTTATTTTACATTAGCATTTTCCCCCTACAAAAAAGCAAAATAACTGATGCTAGCTGAAAATTATGCCTTTCTACATGTAGTAACATGTTGTCTTAAAGATTTTAAAGATATTTCGTTTGAAAGAGATAAAATACAAAAAAAATTATTAAACTACTAATAAAGCTTTTTCAAAAATTTTATTGAATCCCCAAAGCACATTTCATAACTTTAAATTATCTTCGTGGGATAAAAATAAAATAGACGAAAACACACTCACATTCGTTGTGTATACGCATACATATGTTTTACGTACTTAAAAAACTTAAAATAAAAAAATTGGTTAAACATTTCTAAAACCTGCGATGGCAAAACAATTATTATATACGGATTGATTTATGCGGATGCGGAAAAGAATGCGTCTGTTGACGACTAGCGACATGGCTGGTTGATTCAAAAAACGATGCTTTAGTGTCTTAGTTTATGGACATGCGCGTAAGAATGTTCAACCACAACGATCAACACACAAGTTATATAACCGGTCACCACGTTCGCCTGGGAGCTCTTATCAAATTCTAATCGTGTGAAAAATTAATTCAAAAGAAATACGTAGTGTTGGATGTTTAAAAAGCGAAAATGTTCTTAAATATTACTCATCAATTTTAGAAAGTTTCGTTTTCACGGAAAGGCAACTGGCTTTCTGCTACATATCGACGTTCTATTGCGGTTACACTATCCCACTCACCGTACTACTAGCATTGCGAAGAATACTTCAGAAACCTCAAGAAAAATACTGCGCATCTAATCCTTTTACATATTTTAAAATTTAGTGAGTAATAATAACTAAACGTTTTAAAAAACCGCAATGAATAGGGTCATTAATTCATTAAAAATTCACAGGAGAACAAAGAACGCAGTTTCTAGTCAAAATATATACGCCTGCTCTGCCAGTTGACCGTTGAGGATAAAAAAAAAAACAAATAGAGTAAAAACGTAAAATATGTCAATCATATTATTATATTCCTCAAACAACTTGAAAAAATATAATGTTCTCTATCTAAATTCAACTTTTATGAAAGTGGAAAAAAAAATTAAACACGTCGAGTTTGAAAGTTTAACCGTAAATTTACGTTGAACCGTGTCACCGTAAATTTTAAACCTATTTAAAATACTATAAATTGTACAGAGAGATCTAAAATTATCAAACCGGCTGATCTTCCAAGTCCGGAAGAAACTGCTGATAGTATTTAATTTATAAATAAATAAGTTTCGTCGGAAATTATCATACAAAATTAACTACTATTTATTAAAGTAATTTTGTAAGAAGTTAATACGATAAATTACTGCTAATTTTGGAAAAGAAGGGAGTTGGCTGGAAGGAGAGGCGCCTAAAAAAAGAGCTGTACTATAACCAGAGAATGAAAGGGAGGATAGGAGACGAAATGAAAGGAAGAATATTGGATTAGAACGGAAGTGGGGCAGGGATGCTCCATGTCACCAACACTGTTTAGTATATATCTCGAAGAAATAGTTGAACGCTGTCCGAAAGGGAAAATAAGAATAAAGATCGCGGAAAGAAAATAAAATTAAAAGGTTTTGCCGATTACATGGCAGTACTGACGTGAAGTCCACGTAAAATAAATGAAATGCTTGATATCTTAAATGAAGCTTGGGAAAGTCAGGGTATGAACATAAACAAAAAGAAAGCAAGATGTTTGGTATTAGGTGGAAAAGAGAAGAGGATATAGATAAGATAGGAAATGAAGATTTAGGGAGCTTTATAACCGATGACCTGATTTACACAGTAGAAATAAAAACAAGAATATCAAGAAGTAAGCAGGCATTTAATAAGAAGGGAAAACTGCCGTGTGGAAAGTTAAACTTAGCGTTAAGGAAAAGATTAATGAAATATGTTATTTGCTTTGTGATGTTCTACGGAGGTGAAACGTGGACGATGAGAAAAGCAAACAGAAAACGAATTGGGGCTTTTGAGATGTGGGTGTGGCGCAGAATGATAAATGTCAGACGGCAAGATCATGTAACAAATGAAGTATTAAGGACAACGGGAGAGAAAAGAAAATGCTAAATGTGACTAAATAGAGGAAAAGGACTAGCTACGACTTTGTATGAGAAGTGTTTATTAGTGGATGCGATAGAAGCTCAATGAATGGAAAGAAAGGAAGAGGAAGGAAGAGATTTCAAGTGGTGGATGGGATTATGGAAAGGGAAAAGAAGTTAGCAAAGGACAGAACAAGGTGCAGAGCTGCAACTGTGAGAATGAATTAAAGGACCAAATTAACAAATGTGTTCAATTACTACAATCATACGTAAAACAAATTGCATAAAATCACATTTTACATCAATTTCTTACCACCTTATCAATCATTAAAAGTTTACGAACAATCATTTCTTAAATACAATCAAATTTATTCAATTGAAAAAAAAATTAATGAAACAATTACTACTTTAAATTAAAGGTAATAAAAGTGGAACAGTATTTAAAATGCCATTATATGAAAGGAAGAACACGGCTAAATTAAAAATTTTTATAACTTTCTGAAAGCAATTTTTGGTCCTTACGTAGAAAAAAAACAATAAATAGTCGGTAGAAATATAATTGTCAATATTATTAATTCAGAAGACTCATTTATCGTTATAGTTATAGTCGAAAGTGGTTATGAATTATTCCGCATACTGCATAATATTAATGAATAAAAAGTAGTCGGATGGAATGTGTAATGGACCAATCGCGAATTCTGAAGTAATTTTGAATTTAAACTACGTATAACACGCATTTGGTAAAAGGATTCACATCGGGTAAGGGAAGTTATTATGAACCAGGACAGTTCTTTGAATCGATGCAGCCTTTATAAGTCCACAATATTTTGTTTATCTCGCTGTTTAATTATTAAATATTATGGTACTTAATTAGAATACCAAATATCAGTTTAGAAAATAATCGAACGTGATTGTGGTTAGGAATTTCAGTAAGCAATTAAAATGTAGTTACCGAATACTATGTTAGCCAAAATGCCCTGAAAATTTAATCACAATAAAATACCTTTTTGTTTAATTTTCAAATTATATTTAATTGTTTTAACGAAAATTATATATAAACGCTTCAAAAAGAAATAATATATATGTCGAAAAGTATAAACATATACATTTTTTTAATATTTTAATTGTCGTGAAGACATTTTTTAGCCTTATGATATTTCAAATTCATTCTACAGTCAAAAATTACTACCCAAAAAAATGAATCAAATATAATAGCTGGAAGGAGGATAATATTCTAATTCTACACTTTATCACATTAAAGAATTTGGTAAACCGAATATGGTATACCGAATAAATAATAAATTGTCAATACAGATAAAATTTTGTAGTATTATTAGATAATAACTTTAAATATTCGCTTAAAAACACTATACTCCAATGGTGCTTAATTTAAATTTCTATGTACACAGAAACAAATACATAATTAGTTTTTTCTAATCACTTTCTCTTTCGCCCTTATAGCGTGAATTTGACGATCAAAGAGCCCTTGCTTTCCGCAGTGAAAAAATAGCTAAACCGCTTTCATATTCCCTCCACCGACTAAACTAGAAAAAGGAACGTTTCATACGCGGAGAACGTTTCATACACACGCGGAGTAAAAAAAAGCTACCTTCCACCAGCATGCCAGGGTCGGCACTACGGGAGCGACAGTGCTCTCTCTTCTTTGCAGCCTCGCGTGCAGCTTCCTATGTTCACATGCGCACAACAGCTAAACACCACGCCGCTGGAGCTGTGAAGCGCACAGTTCCATAGAAAGATTTTTGTTGTATCATTTTCATAAACTGCGGGATGGCTACCGATATTAAGCTTAAGGATTATGTATTGTACAATTATAAAGAAAGAATTAAAGAAAAAAGGACTCAATGTATTAAATGTTATATATATATATATATATATATATATATTATTGTTATAATGTTAAATGTTATATTAAGTTTCAATTATTATATTTACACGTTAGATTAAACATTTTTGATAGATTTATGAATTCAACGGATTTAAAGTTAGTGAACATTAAGAAATTTTAGGAGTAGAGTGTTTAAACTTGTTTTGAATTTTGAAAATAAATTTAATAAGCATATTTCGTTAAGTTAGAAACTTAGCTAGCCTTGGTAAATTTTAGATAAATAAGTTATATAATGATATACAGCGGGTTTTGAAAGCTGCTGTGCAGTGGAATTATGAAACTGTAATGACGAAATATCATTATGTATTTTTATTTTATTATTTTATAGAAACGGATATTAGAATAGCTGGAATAGTTTATAAAAGGTGATGAAAATGACCTCCTTCAACATCACTACAACACTGCATATTATTCAATTTGCTTTCATACACTTTCACCAGTTGATTTACTGGAATGTCTCGTTTATGCCGATAATGCGGTTTTTAGTTAAGCAATTCTTCATGGTCTGTTGCGTTACGCTGCTTGCAACGCTGTCCCCAGTAGAAAGTCTGGGGGATTCAGATCGACCGATCGTGCAGTCCAAAATCCCCTTGAAATGATTCGTTCACTAAAGACATTTCGTAAAAACGTCATTGACGAGCGCATGGCGCCATATTGTTGGAACCAATAGTGGCTGATTTACATTTCTGTTAACAGAATAATGGAAGTTTGTTAAAACAGCACAATAACCACTATTAACTTTATTTTCAAAAAATATTGGACCGCGTTCTACTCACACCGACCCGGATCCATTAACAATTTTCGCTTCGTGTAAAGATTGTTTGTGTAATTCATGAGGGTTAGTTGTTGACCACAGAAGTGTATTTTGTAAATTATTGTATCCTCCCAAATGAAACCACGCTTCATGTGTAAAAAACAACGTCGAGGATACCTACGGCAAACCATTAAATAATTCACTCTTTCGGCATGAACTATTGGTTTCAGTTTTTGAACACACATTGACTTTGATGAAGGTTTTCGTTCATAGCATCTAAATACCAAGCAGGTTCTTTTCGTTTAGTTTATGTGGTCTTCCACTTCGATTAGAGTCTTAAACAGAGCTTGTTGCCCGAAATTTTTCGTTAAGAGTTCGAACTGCATTGTGATGAGGAACAGGAGAATTTGGAAACTTTTCAGAAAATTTGCAATTCCCTAAATCAGTATTTTTGTCGCCTTTACAAAAAATGTGAAAAAAAAAATCAATACCTTCCCCCCTCCCAACTATTAATTCCGATAAACGAAACAAAAATATTTACGTTCAATCACAAACTGACGTCTTGGTTTATTACTGAGCAACGCCGAAAGAACAGAATATAGCAGATAATTCTAAACCATATACTGGACAGCGACTTTTCGAACGTACTGTAGAATGATTTTAAATATGTAGATAACATTTTATTTCTTTGAAAAAAGTAATTACACCTCAAAACAACAGCCGAAGCAACGCCGAAAGAACAGAATATAGCAGATAATTCTAGAGCATACACTGGACAGCGACTTTTCGAACGTACTGTAGAATGATTTTAAATATGTAGATAACATTTTATTTCTTTGAAAAAAGTAATTACACCTCAAAACAACAGCCGAAGCAACGCCGAAAGAACAGAATATAGCAGATAATTCTAAAGCATACACTGGACAGCGACTTTTCGAACGTACTGTAGAATGATTTTAAATATGTAGATAACATTTTATTTCTTTGAAAAAAGTAATTACACCTCAAAACAACAGCCGAAGCAACGCCGAAAGAACAGAATATAGCAGATAATTCTAAAGCATACACTGGACAGCGACTTTTCGAACGTACTGTAGAATGATTTTAAATATGTAGATAACATTTTATTTCTTTGAAAAAAGTAATTACACCTCAAAAACCCTTGAATCATTAGATCCTAACTTATTTTGATATTATTAAGGTGTGTCCTACAACTAAATTTCAAATAGAGGTTAAAACAATTATTAAAAATTGTTCTATTTTTAGAGAGAGTGATGGTTTCACGTAAACAGTAAAGAATCGAACTACTCAAATTATACTGCCTTATTAAATATCATAAAAAAAATCATCCAATTAGACCGCTGATTTCTTATGTTAATGCTTCTGCTGTTAAATAATCTAGGAGGATGATTAATATTGTTCTCGTAGTAAATTTCAACCAAAATTTAGTATTAAAAACTCGATAACAGAAAATATGAAGGATTTATATATTCCTAATAATTCTACAATATTTCATTTGGTTTAAAAAACGTTTTTCCTTGTATTTCACCTCAAGAGGTTATCAACATTTTTAACAAGATACTAATTACTCAGAAAATTAATGAAGTAAAATTTACCCTCCGAAAGAAGGTTTTATTTCAGTCCGTTAGCTGCTGAAATTTTTATGAATAATTTGTAAAACAAAATTTATGCTCATCCTTTCTTCAAATTTTGGTATAAATAGTGAATATGTGGATTGTATTTTTGGTTGTTTTATGGGTAGCTTGAGACAATAAGAAATATTCTTGAATTTTATTAACACGTTACGCAAATATATAGATTTTACTTTGGAAGTGGAACAAATTTTTTTTTTTTTTTTTTTTTGTCTTCAGTCATTTGACTGGTTTGATGCAGCTCTCCAAGATTCCCTATCTAGTGCTAGTCGTTTCATTTCAGTATACCCTCTACACCCTACATCCCTAACAATTTGTTTTACATACTCCAAACGTGGCCTGCCTACACAATTTTTCTCTTCTACCTGTCCTTCCAAAATTAAAGCGACTATTCCAGGATGCCTTAGTATGTGGCCTATAAGTCTGTCTCTTCTTTTAACTATATTTTTCCAAATGCTTCTTTCTTCATCTATTTGCCGCAATACCTCCTCATTTGTCACTTTATCCACCCATCTGATTTTTAACATTCTCCTATAGCACCACATTTCAAAAGCTTCTAACCTTTTCTTCTCAGATACTCCGATTGTCCAAGTTTCACTTCCATATAAAGCAACACTCCAAACATACACTTTCAAAAATCTTTTCCTGACATTTAAATTAATTTTTGATGTAAACAACTTATATTTCTTACTGAAGGCTCGTTTAGCTTGTGCTATTCGGCATTTTATATCGCTCCTGCTTCGTCCATCTTTAGTAATTCTACTTCCCAAATAACAAAGTTCTTCTACCTCCATAATCTTTTCTCCTCCTATTTTCACATTCAGTGGTCCATCTTTGTTATTTCTACTACATTTCATTACTTTTGTTTTGTTCTTGTTTATTTTCATGCGATAGTTCTTGCGTAGGACTTCATCTATGCCGTTCATTGTTTCTTCTAAATCCTTTTTATTCTCGGCTAGAATTACTATATCATCAGCAAATCGTAGCATCTTTATCTTTTCACCTTGTACTGTTACTCCGAATCTAAATTGTTCTTTAACATCATTAACTGCTAGTTCCATGTAAAGATTAAAAAGTAACGGAGATAGAGAACATCCTTGTCGGACTCCCTTTCTTATTATGGCTTCTTTCTTATGTTCTTCAATTGTTACTGTTGCTGTACATGTTAGCAATTGTTCTTCTATCTCTGTATTTGAACCCTAATTTTTTTAAAATGCTGAACATTTTATTCCAGTCTACGTTATCGAATGCCTTTTCTAGGTCTATAAACGCCAAGTATGTTGGTTTGTTTTTCTTTAATCTTCCTTCTACAATTAATCTGAGGTCTAAAATTGCTTCCCTTGTCCCTATACTTTTCCTGAAACCAAATTGGTCTTCTCCTAACACTTCCTCCACTCTCCTCTCAATTCTTCTGTATAGAATTCTAGTTAAGATTTTTGATGCATGACTAGTTAAACTAATTGTTCTGTATTCTTCACATTTATCTGCCCCTGCTTTCTTTGGTATCATTACTATAACACTTTTTTTGAAGTCTGATGGAAATTCCCCTTTTTCATAAATATTACACACCAGTTTGTATAATCTATCAATCGCCTCCTCCCCTGCACTGCGCAGTAATTCTACAGGTATTCCGTCTATTCCAGGAGCCTTTCTGCCATTTAAATCTTTTAATGCTCTCTTAAATTCAGATCTCAGTATTGTTTCTCCCATTTCATCCTCCTCAACTTCCTCTTCTTCCTCTATAAAACCATTTTCTAATTCATTTCCTCCGTATAACTCTTCAATATATTCCACCCATCTATCGACTTTACCTTTCGTATTATATATAGGTGTACCATCTTTGTTTAACACATTATTACATTTTAATTTATGTACCCCAAAATTTTCCTTAACTTTCCTGTATGCTCCGTCTATTTTACCAATGTTCATTTCTCTTTCCACTTCTGAACACTTTTCTTTAATCCACTCTTCTTTCGCCAGTTTGCGCTTCTCTAAATTCCACCGATTCATCTGACACCTTTTCTTCAGGTTTTTAAACCCCAATCTACATTTCATTATCACCAAATTATGGTCGCTATCAATGTCAATTTTGGAACAAAATAATATTTAAATATTACTAAAATCAAAAACAAACTGGATTTTAGCATACATCAATATTTGTAAATAATGGACACCAAACGAGTCTAATTGATTAACTGCTCAAATTAGATTATTCAAAATTGCAATCAGCATAGTTTTTTTCTTCTTCAAGTGATTCATTCCAAGAAATTTTTCACGCATTTACTCATGTAGGTAAACAGAGAAATTTAGTTTCAAAAAAGGAAATTTTTATATTGCTTTCAAATTTGATAATTCTTCAGGTAAATTCATTATTAATAACAAAAATAAAACTGATTAACTTAAAAAATCAAGTTTACAAACTTGAATGTGGTTCGTGATAATAGTTTAAATTAAAGAGTTGGTCGATTTGGGTTTTTAATTAAGCCTTTCATTTAACTGATGAAATTCATGGTTTTAATGATAATTTCAAACTACTTCATGTTCAGAACAAAAGTCTGAAACTCAACCTTTTATTGTTAATTAATAAAAGTAAAAATATAATTTATGTTTAAAAGATCTATTAGAGTTGAATAGTTCACTGTTATTAAATTTATAAATGTGAGATGGGCGTCGTAACTTATTGTAAGTCGCCCCTTTTTGTAATTTGAAAAACAGTATTTACTATAAAATTTATACATTACTGATACATGTGTGTAGTCCCTTTGCTTCTCTTTATGTTTTATCTATATTTGTTTTATGCATTTACATTGTTCTTTGTATTTTCTTTTTAAGCTTTTGAAATCTGCAAGTCACATCTGAAGAAGGTACTATGTACCAAAACAGCTGTCACTTTGTTATTCTTTTGAGTTTATCGTAAATATCAATTCTGCTACCTTTCCTAATCTACTTAATACACGATACAATCTTTATCTTCCCATGTTTCTGACGTAACAAATCTATTTACAAAGTTTACGTAAATTTGTCATTTATATTCTTTTTAAATCCTTCTTTTCTGTTTTACTACCTCCCACTTCACCTATTTTTGTAGATATAAGTAAAAATGTGATAAGTATTTCTATCTACACTAAGGAAAAAAAAAGTTTTTACAAATTTATTTCAACTATTTATAACGGGTAGAGTACGAAAATCTCTTTTAAATAATTTTTGTTCAATCAATTTATTTTATTACCTATTTTGTATTTTTATTACCTTTCTTCCTTTAATTTTATCCGATAAAAACCTGCTCAATCATCAACAATCCTTCTACTTATTTTAACTCCACGTTCACAATTACATAACTCTATCCTTATGGTTAAATAAAAGCTCCTTTATTACACTAAACAACGGTTTTATTGAAAAAATATTAATTTCAATAAATTATTAAATACATAAAGAAAGAAACTACGTAACCACAGTAATAATTCTAAAAAATACTTTTTTATACTTAAGCATTTTATTTTTAATATGACCTTTTAATGAACATCCACAAATAAAAAATCTTTTAAACTTCCTGTTTAAATGTATAAAGATCAGTAAAAGATAAAACACAATCTTAAATGAAATAATAACTTAGTTATTTAATGTCTAAAAAAATAATTAAATCTATATAATATTCCTATCTGTGTTATTTGTACCTAGTAAAAACATGTTCTGACTGATCAGTCTAGCAAAAACCACGAAAGTTAAAATTAATGAAAATTTGTATACACGTTTTTCTTTTGTTTTAATTGCACATTAAGAAAGGATTTTTTTGAAATTCCAAAGTGAAGGGTTAAAACTCCATTTTACTCCATAAAAGTTAATAAACAGGTATTATTAACTTGATGTTTGTTGTGTGTTTTTCATGTGAATATATAAAGACGACTTTCTAGATATTTCGAAATTCCATCATGAAAGGGGTGAAGAAAGACAAAAAAAATAGTTGCAAATTTTCTCAATTTCCGACTATACTAATGAGATTTCTCTCGAATTTAGGCTTGCAAATACTCTTCAGATAAATATTTAAATACCACTTTAGAATTTTTTAAGGGGTGCGACAATGTAGGGCGCGGTGGCTCAAACAACACAACCACTGCTACGTTACTGAATGAATGTGTAACGCGACTGGCTGGCTGCACTTGCCTCCTGTAACTTGAAGAAAAAACATAAAACATAAAACTAAAAAAAAAATTTTAAATGAGAAACGAAGTACGTTCTCTCTCTTAATTGTGCCTGTCAGATAACGCTAATAACCAGGCAAAATACATTTTTACCCGTATGAAGATCGGGTAACCAGCTACGACTATAATTTTTAAAATGGAGGTCGACTATTTTGAAACCCGTATTCTTCAGATCACTCAAAGTTTCGGGTCCTGTACTAATCAAAATATCGATTTGAATAAATTACATTACACTGATGGTTTTTATGAATTGGTACAGGCTTTTATTTATCATTATTATTCTCACACGTGTAAGTTTTAATAAACACAGAGGGTGCAAGGGACAGAGCCCTTTGGCCAGACGAGAAGGCGAGCGATGGGAGCCATGAACGGCTAAATATCCCCTGACTGGAACGAGAAAGGCAAGAAACCGCCGTAGGGGGCTGCTAGTCTACATAAAAGACCGACTGTTTCATCAACGCCCAGCAAAATCTACAAATAAACTGATGAAAATTTGTATACATGTTCTTATGGAGTAAGTACTTACTCAGTCTTTCTTTCTTTTCCTGTTTAGCCTTCGGTAACTACCGTTTTTAGATAATTCTTCAGAGGATGAATGAGGATGATATGTATGAGTGTAAATGAAGTGTAGTCTTGTACATTCTCAGTTCGACCATTCCTGAGATGTGAGGTTAATTGAAACCCAACCACCAAAGAACACCGGTATCCACGATCTAGTATTCAATTCCATGTAAACTTACTCAGTCTAGTCCTTCCGTTTCTATTACATTTAAATATATATTCAATACGAAAATATTTATTAAAACCGTTTTTTAAAATTCAATTTTTTGAATAATATTACAAATGTTAATCATAATCTACCCGGTCCTGTGGTATATCTATTAGACATACCCCACTGAAATATGAGAAAAAGAAACGCTAAGTACTTCAGTGGCTGCAATAAAGATACTTAAATCATTTTAAATTCACACTGGTACGTATCAAACAACGTTATTCAAGAAAAAAATTCGTACAGTAATGACGAAATTACACATTTTAGCAACACATACAAAAGCAAACTAAAAAACAATGAAATTTCATAGTGAAACATACTTAGAAACCAAAAACGTATGTACCCTGAGGACTTATTTCAACAACTCCTATTCGGCGATATATAAACGGATCTTCACAATCGGATATCGATCCTCACAATCAAAACAAGAAACATTCAAAAAACCTATTTATTGTTCTTCAAACAGATTATTGATAAGAGTGTATTACAGTGTGGTAATAAACTATTTATCTCGAGAAATTTAAATCAATAATTTTTCGTATAATGAAGTAACAGTCAAATTTATTAGACATATTGATATTAAAACATAATATTTAACTAAAATTAAAGTAAAATAATATTTTAAAGTAATGGAATTTTTAATAATATATTTGAATCTAGAAAATGGAAACTCAGATATAACAGATACGAAATAAAATTTAATTTAAAAATTAAAATTTTATTTTATTAAAAATAGAATACAATTTTAAATAACGAAACGTTTAATTCTTGCAGGTCGGATTAATTTGACCTTTCCGAATATGGAAAGGAAAATGAAATTAGTATGAAACGGATATGAAATAATAGTATAATATTAAATAAAATTTTATCCACGTTTACTAATATTAAATTCTGTATGCAGTAATCAAAGTGTAGTCAACAGTTTATATTGAAAAAACAATTTTGCATACGACTGCTATAAAACATTCTAGCCTAACCTTCATAAATATTGTTTTTTATACAAAAATATTACCTTATTGCAATTCCAAGAGTACGTAGTAATTTATTAAGAGTATAATAGAAAATATTTAATAAATGAAAACAATCATAGCATTTACGAGGTTCGTATTTTGTTGATTAATAAATTCCACCTGAATAAATAATGACGAAATATTTTACAAAAAAAAAAAAATCCAAAAAATTATGAAAATAAATTGAAGTAAAAAACATAGTTAAAAGTAATATTACTGAAACAAAACTTTTTGTGTAGTCAATTCAATTTATAAAGCTGTCACGATAAAACAATAATAATTATAGTAATTTTAAGTAAAAAATTAAACTACTACTCAGGGTAATAATAACCTCTTTAGTTGTTTGACCTTTAAAATCCGCACAAAAATTATTCCATGGTATTTCATTGTAATATACGTTTTTTATTAATCTAATTTATAAAAAAAATAATAACAATTATTGTTTTCTAAATCTTCATCTGTTTTGTTTGATAACCTGCAAGAAATTATGTATTTCGAATTATTTTATTAAGTAATTTGTAATTTTATTTACACAGAAACAGAGGTTCCAAAGTTAGAATCAAAACAGTTTTAATACATTTCCGCTCATTGTCTAAGAAAGGTAATATAAGCTTCTAATTGGAGTGAGGAGAAATTATACAATTCATATTGGTAATAGTGCATGATTCCCCGCATATCGGTTTAAGTTTAGTTGTTGATAGGAACATGGTATTTGTGCGAAGAAAAACGCCGATATATATTGTAATGGTACGGGTAGCGTGTAACAAATTAATTTCCTGGAAGTTCATGCCCTAACGGAGAAGTTAACAATATTGTCGCATTAGGAATCAGAGTACTGAATTATGCTGGGATTTTGAAGCTTGGTATTCTTATATCCACAGTGCATGATGTCCAATGGAAGAGATTACGCGAATTAAAACAAAAAAATTACACACGAAATCAAACTGTACGAATCGTCTCAAATGCCATATTTTCAAATATTAATATTATAGGTTGGATATACAATGATGGGTAATTTTTAAGACAAGCATATTCATAAGAGACACAACTTTTAACTGCATGAACCGAACAAACTATCAAATTTAGCGAGTCAGGGCAACAAAATAAAATAGTTGATTTGTGCAAGAACCTCAAAAGCGTAAATTTGTGACGGATTTGCGCAAAATCTATCTTTTCGAAAAAATGTAGCCATAAATATCAAGGCATTTCTGAACGTTTAAATTCATTAAATCGATTATAATATGAAGAATACGGTCCCAGTTTGTGAACCAATAGGATTGAACACCACCACACTCAACTATGAAGTGTAGAAATATGTTTAATCAAAGATTTTCTGATCGATAGACTGATACAAGATAAAGAATACAGTTTATTCATTATTTAAACAAACTGTGTGAAAGAATAGTGAAAATTATTATGATCAATGTCGCAAACGATTAAAAAAACGTGGAAACAAAATACCTTGTTATGTCTGCTGTGCAACAAAATACACCAAATACAAACTTATTTACATGGGTAACAGTACTTAAATATTTTCTGAATATTTTTAGATTAGGATTCTTTTCCGCAAAATTTATATTTTAAGGAAGGTGTTTTCATTAACCTATATAAAGTCTTCAATTTATTTGATTTTTTTTGTAGCCTATATTTCTGTTAAGATTCATTTATTTTCTTTATCCTCTTACCTAATGTAAAAAACTACTGTCTTCTCACTTGTTATTGAACAGTTGATATTAAGTATTATTAGAATTATTAATTGTATGAACTTTACTTTCCTTTAAAAAAGTTAAATAAACGTGCTATACAGCGTGTGTTTAACATATATTTAAAATGAGCACTTAATCAAAAATACGTAATTAAAAGCGAATAAAGGAAGTGCTTAATAACATTTGTGTATCCGGCAATTGCTTAATGTATACAATTTACATAACCAACGTATTATACCGCGGTTGGAATTGTTGTACAATTTCAATATAATACATTTAACTTACATTAAGCTTTAGTAAAACGGTAATTTTTCGTTCTATGCCACCCAAAATTCTTGCCCAAATAAATTCAAAACCACTCAAAAATAAAATGTTACCTTCGCTCGCTAACCTCATGTTTTGATTATTTAAATAACAAATAAATGCAATAATTACTGAATTATTTAAATACTCAAAAAATTACTGTTAATTAATTTACATCTATAAATATTTTGACAAATAATGTAATAAAAATTATTGCGTTATAACCTACCCTAACTTTCCTCGCTACCTTGGCCTAATTAACAGTAATGTTTTGATTTAAATAAAAGCAATAATTACTGAATTTATTATTTAAATACTGAAAACATTACTGTGTTAATTAGTCAAGGTTAGGAGAGAAGCGAGCGTAGCTGGTTAAGTTTGGTTAAATTATATTTATAAAATATAATCTATAAATATTTATATTAATATAAATGATTATATTGAACGCGTTAGTAACATTTTCACAAATTTACTTGGCGAGGAAAAATTATTTTTCCAATTTAAACCAAAGTTTTTTTCAATTTTTTTATTTAGCTTTTCAAGGAAATATAACGATTGTTCGGGGGGGATTTGGGAGGCGCGGTGCCCCCCACCACAACCGATTGTTACAATAGGCGGTCATAAATATAAAATTATAATTTACATTCCTATAATTTTCAAAAAAGATAGAAAAAATTGAAAAAAAACTTTTTTGACAAAAAAATAATTCAAAAATTTATAAAATCTTTTATAAAACTTTTTCCTTTTTTCTCACCTAAAAATTGCACATAATTATTTCCGAATGATTTTGAGTTGACTTGGGCAAGAATTTTTAGCTGGCATAAAACAAAAAATTACCAGTAAAAGTTTATTATTTACAAAACCTTATGACGTTAATAGTTTATTATCTTCTAGAAAATATAAAACTTAATAACCTCTCATATCTCCACAACAATAAAGTTCACTATATTACGTCTGATTAAACATTAACAGTTCCTTTAAACCAAAGTATTTTTTTGTGAACTTATATTTCTCTTAACCTCTTATAGTACATATAATTTCATGAATTCAAGGATCATGACTTTTTTCTTTCTTTAATTAGTTTTCTTGTTTTTAATTATGTTTTCTAATTTATATATATATATATATATATATATATCAAATTTTTGTTTTAATCATATTTTTAGATTTTTGGCGGAATCGATACGGTCACTTTATCACTGGTTTATAATATTTATATAGATTGTACATTCTTCGTACATATATAACAGGTAATTTTTTCATGCCTATAAAAATTATGTGATTAAAAATGATTTAAAAATATGACTAATTTTTAATCATATCCTCGTAAATAAACTTAAAAAAGTAACTAGTAATTATTTTAATAAATTCTGATCATACCTTTATAGGATTCCAATTAATTAAACTTTAAAACCAGTCTTACCTGAAACAAAAAATTAAAAATATAGTGTTATTACAACAAACATAAAAAAATTATTATTAATAGAATGATGCAGCCGTTGCATAAGTATGTATGATAAAAAACAGGGATGTAGTTAAGATTCATTTCTTCTTTTCTTATTATTAATTATAAATATATAAAATGTCTCGTTCTTCTTATTAATTTTTAATAATAAATAAATTTATTTATATTCAGTTTATATTTATATTTTTTTATTATTAATGTATTGTTCAGTTTAAATTTAGATTTCATTCTTTCAATATAATTTGCCATCAACTCATATATTCATTAACAATGTAATAAAAGAACTGAACAATGACTTTTATTTATTAGAAATTTGTACCGGCGAATTTAAGACATTGAATAAATATACTCAACTGACGTATTACCCTAGTCACGCTTTGCAAATTAAATAAAAGAATTTTCTTGAATAGGCAACTATGACGCCATTCCATCACAACTTGAAATCGAATTTGATGCTGAAGTTTTTTCATTAAATCGTGTAAAAATCTAAGAAAATTTATGTAACAGAGTGAAAATTGCAACATTCGATAAATAATAATCAAAAATCAATTATTCAAGAACTTAATTTAGACACAACAATTAAAAAAATTCAATTACAACCTGTTAATATAATATTATTTAGAGACAATATTTCAGAGTCGCAACATTATTTCAATATATTTGAAGATTTGGTACCATTTTCAAAGAAGGGATTTACATTCTTTTATGAAGGATGATGCTTTCTTTGGCTATTATTGACAGTCTACCAATAACAGATGAAAATTACATAATTTTATTAGAATTATTAAAGAGATTATTTGATAAATACATAATTGCAGTTTATTATGCCAAATCAAGTAACTGTTGCATGTTCAAAACAGCTTGATAATGCATACTGATTTATTTTACAATATGAGTATATTCAAGAAAAATTAAAAGATGCTGAACCCGATGCACCAGCAACTAAAAAATATAGTTGAGAGAAAAGAATGAAATTATAATTACCGACACGATTGATGATTCGTACCTCATAACTGTGGATGAAGTTGGCAATGTTTATCCACATATACAAACAATCTGGCTGACAGTGTAACAAAAGATGCTTTTAAAGTTTAAATTAATGAACCACTTCGAAAAGTACCACTTCAGCAGCAGTCCGCCGCTGCTGACAGCAGTATGTATATTTGAATGCCAAATATGCTACTGTATTTTCAAAAATAAATTTAATTTATTTACGCATGAAGAAACATTCTAATAAATTATTAAATCATGAGGAGCTGTTTTAAAAGTATTTAAAGGTAGAAAATGATATACAAAAAATTATTTCTGAAAATGGAAACGATAGCATAAACTCAGGTGAACCATTCTGTAATCAGTGTCAGATATGTCCTGCAGTATTCTCTTCTAAATCTCAGCTTGGTAAGCATACACAACGTCATTGCAAAACAGATAATTCACTTAAGTACCCTCTAATAAGAAAATGAAGATAAATCAGAAGAATATCCAGGTATGTGATAAGAATTTCGATACAAATACAGGATTCAGTACTTGTCTAAAGATACATAATCCAGTCTAAAATCTACTTACGAACAAGAAGAAGGAACAAAATTGTTTTTTTCATTATAATGATTGCAATATGGTATTTTTAGAAGTAAAGTTAACATCAGAAAACATGTAGTAATCCATTTATTAAAAAGGAGGAAAAATCATTTTTTTGTGAAAACTGAGGAAAGGAATACATATCAGTTATTGCTTGTGAAACCCATAAATGAAAATATGAATTGAAATTTGAACTGGCAGAAGAGTATGAACTCTTCTGCCAGTATTGTTCAAGTAAAGCCACCGGATTGGTCTAGTGGTAAACGCGTCTTCCCAAATAAGCTGATTTAGAAGTCGAGAGTTCCAGCATTCAAGTCTAGTAAAGTCAGTTATTTTTACACGGATTTGAATAATAAATCGTGGATACGGTGTTATTTGGTGGTTGGATTTCAATTAACCACACATCTCAGGTATGTATCGAACTGAGACTGTACAAGACTACAATTCATTTACGCTCGTACATATCATCCTCATGCATCCATTTAAGCATTATCTGAACGGTAATTACCGGAGGCTAAACAAGAAAAAGAAAGGAAAAGTATTGTTCAAGTAAATTTAAATTTAAACAATTTGTTACAAAAATATTTAAAGATCCATTTCAAAAAAGGTAATCATTCTTGTTCGCCATACAATATTAATGATCTTGAAATTGTTTAAGTAATGACACCTGAGGAGAAAAATTATTGTGTTGTATGCATATGTAAAGAAAAGTTTAATTTCTTGTAATGTTGAATGACCATCTTTATCACCATGAATATCAAAAAATTAAAAAAATTTAAAGGAAGATATTGAAGATGCAAACATGCATGATATGAAAACGTTGTTTGTAGATGAAATGTTTACAGCAAATCAACGTATGTAAGAAACTATAACAAATTTGTGAAATGTTATAAAGCATTTGATATGTTAAAACATATGAATGTTTTATAACATTTGTTATAAAACAAATTTGTAAAAAAAAATTCTGAAAAGGAACAACTGGAACATCGTTTGAAGTTGAACATTTTTTCTCGGCAAATTTAAAAAAAAATAACTTTTAGATCAGAATTATTTCAACCGAGTATTACTGAACAAAAAATATCGACAACCAAAGAAGAGAACGGGTAAAAAAGGCTGTAAAACGTAGATGTTTAAATCGTAAATATTAAATTCAATACTATGCAAAAGAAATATGATATTCAACATTTGAAGCGATTTTGCGGTTTTCTGGCTCAAAACCTTTTAATAACAAGTTGTAAGTAGCAGCTACCAATTCCACAACAAATAATATCTAAATACAACTTATCTTATAAAAGTTGTGATCAAAATTTCAACAAAAACTTTTTAATTTTTTTTTATGTAAAATTTGTATTAATTTTTGTATTACTAGCCGGCCTATCTAGCCGGAAACTGGACCGTCGTGGCTTAGGTCAGCCCAGGCGAATTTCGGAGGTAACTCGGGGCCTCCCGGGCCATGGGGCCTACCCCATGGCAGCAGAGCCTCGACATTTCCAATTTTCCAGGTCTTTTTCCTTAACAGATGTCTTTAATTCATAACTTCACCATCATTGGAGGCGAAATAATAATGAATATTTTTAATATATTAGCCTTCAAGGGAGCTAGGGCCTCGGTCGATGGCTTAAAACCTTCCCTCAGATAACAGGAATGTATCCTACAAATTTTAAAGTAATCTGTCGGTTCTTGCGAGAAACGATAACAGATAAATTATATATATATATAAATACACACACACACACACACATTTTCGAATAACCGTAATCTGTTAGGCGAGCGAGAGTGTACTTGATACGTTCGAAAGTGCCTTCGAACTACTAACAAATATCCAGTTTCAAGTTTGAAAATCGGACGATTGTTTGCAGAAATATTATAAAGAGCACTCACATTGCACCTCCCAAAACGAGCGCCCAAGGGGCACACCGTTTGTTACCGGTTGATGGTGATGATTGGTCTAGCCTCCCACTAGGTGCTCGCATACCTCACCACTCTAGCCTCACACGCAGTCCTCACGAAAATCCCATTATTATTATTTTCTTTTTTTTAAATTTAGTATTGTTTTTGTAATATTCATCTCAATAATACGAATAATTTAGTTCAAAACTAGCTCACATAGTGATACTCGCAGTTCATTAATTCAATTCATTAAAGTTTGTGGTTCAACTAGCAAATCTACACTAGTACATAATTTTATATATATTTTTCTTTTTTTCGAAATGAAATATATCTAAAATATTCTTCTCAGTTATGAAAAAAAAAAAACAGGGTAAAAATTTGGTTGATATTAACTGAGTAGTTTTATGTTTA
Organism: Lycorma delicatula; assembly: GCF_047948215.1. NCBI lineage: Eukaryota > Metazoa > Arthropoda > Insecta > Hemiptera > Fulgoridae > Lycorma > Lycorma delicatula. The sequence goes on from NC_134462.1 coordinate 127,242,046, forward strand.
TCCCGAACAAACAAAAACCCTCTTCCTCCTTAGACAATAGGATAGATTTTTGTTAATATTAGTTTATTCTACATCAGTTTAATTAAAATTAGTTGATTGTTTATCAGTTGTGAGTCTATCTGCATTAAAAAGATACTCATTCACCTTCCGAAACCTAAAATTTTAGTTAACATTAATATAGATTTTCATAACTTTAATAAATTATACAAAACATTATACCATATTTTTTTTCAATAAATCGTAGTTTAATTAAATACATAAACTTGAGATGAGCAATAATTAAATTAAAATCGATTTGTAAATATAAAAATTGAATTTAAAATTCAGAAGAACGATTAGAGTTTAAAAGAGAAATTTCAAAGGCTCTCATAACATTGATACAAAATGTAATAAAAAAAATTATTTAGTTATATGAAGATTAAATGACAGAAATCAAAAAAATGTTTAAATTACACGATAAGAAAGTAACAGAATTGGAAAATTTCAATTTGCTCCTCACTAAAATTTGTCATCTTTAGTGCCTATTTATACTATTCTGTTAATATTCTATTAATTTATAATGGCATTTTCCATATTATTATTATTACCGATTGTTATTTTGAGTTTTTTCTACGGAAAGTCATTACCGTAAGTTAAATTTTTAATTTCTAGTTTTTTACAAAACATTATCGTATTTTTTAAATAACACAGTTACATTCTGCTGTCATAACTTTTTGTATTAAAGTTTAGAAATTCAAAAACGGGAGAAAATTTTACTTTACATGATAAACTAAATACGAATAAACGATATTAGTGACTCGTGTAAAATGTAAACATGGATGTTCTCCTTTTGGACGAGAACTAGTCCAATTAGAAGTAATATGGAAGCAAAACCATTACGGTCATGACATTCTGTAACAAAGGGTTGTCAGGTACACTGGTCATAAGGGTCAAGAGAAGCAACCGACCACTAATACAATGAATAATTCAACGCTCACCATTCTACTATTATAAAAGTTAGTAGAATACTGTTTTTTTATTTTAATTTTTTTTTAAATATGCCATTAAAATATAATAAACTATTCCTAATTATGTATTTACAAATAATCTTTGTTTTGTTCACGTAGACTATGATTAAAAATTTACCACCGATGTCATGGAACTTTTTCGATATTCGGATAAAATATTAAATTAAATTTTTTTCAATCAAAATCTGAAAAATTTTCTTCTACGATCTTATTAAATTTGATAATTAACTAACTTATTTTTTAAGTAAATAATAATTTAAAAAAAGTAATTATTTTTAAATTCATTAAAAATGTATCAAAGTAGCAGCACTAATTTGATCGCAAGTTCAATAGAAAAAATTCAAATTGCAATGTTTTTTTACAAAAATTACGCTACTTCAATTAAATATGGCAAAAAGTTATCAGGCTTTTTAATACGAACTCGAGGGTTCCGCAGCGTTCACAGTCTTGGTTCCCGGTTTTGTATTCAATCTACTCTGCTGATCTTCCTAGCACAGAAAATATCACTGTTCCGTCCTTTTTTTGATGACGCGGCGATTATGGTGGTTGGCGTTAACCCAAGAGTAGCGATGAAAAAACGACATATCTGTTAGACCATCTCAATGGACGGCTAATCAAATGGAAGTTACTTAATATTGCAGAGTCGAGTCATGTGATTTTTGCGATGAGGAGGGGAGTTTAGCCAAGAGTCAACCTAGATGGTGTTCACATCCCTCATTCGGACAACGTACGATATCAGTAAATACCAAGCTTAGACGGTTGAACTAGTTATTAGGAAGAAAATTCGTATTAACGTTAAATGAAAACTCTTACATTTAAAGCCAATATGTGCCTACCGGATACAACTTTGGGGTACGACAAGCAATAGCAATATCGATATCAACCAAAGGTTCTACAACAAAGTGCTGAGAAACATTTTCGAAGCGCCATGGTTTGCGAAGAATAAGGAGATCCAGAATTATCTAGTCACCCATTCGTGAAGAAATTTATCATGTTCTTAAGCTTAACGCGCGCGTAATGTGAAGATGTGAGCCGACTGAGGAGTCTGCATGTATTAGATCTAGACGCTATTGTACGTTTAATGTTATCTTTTTCTAAATGAAACTTCGCTGATCCTTATATAATTCTTTTGATTTAGTAATATGAATTCTTTTGTTTATGAATTATGAATTGTTTTTAAATTTCGTGGTTTCGACTTTACTTTGTTCTCTTATATGACTCGTAACTATTTTTAATTTTTATACTCAATTGCTTGTTCTATTTTGTTAACCGTTTAATTTTTATTTTTCTCAATACCTATGTTAAATAACGTTATCATTTAAATTCTTTTTTGTTCTTAACAGTTAATTGTCGAATTGTTTGTACTTTGTTAGGCTTAGTTATATTTTTATTCGTTATACTTTGTTTAAATCTTCATATTGTCTTGGAAGGTATCAATAGGATGCCTCCCTTCCACGTCATTATTGCTCAGTATAATTTAATTGTAGTTTCATTGTTCAGAAAAATTATTGTAAATAAAGCAATACACAAAAAAAAATAAAATTAAAATTTTATTTCGTCAAATTATCAATAAGCATCGTTATAATTAATATAAAAATATTATTATTATTACAGTTATATTCTGATACGAAGGGGTATATGTAGCATACAGGATCAAGTAGTAGCAACGAGAAATTTTACGAGATTTATTCTTAAAGAAAATATCAACAACAAATATAGGCACAATAGACCATATAATGACTGGTTGTCCGATTCTAGCTCCCACGGAGTACACCAGGAGGCGCAACAACGTGACAAAAATTGTACACGTAGAACTCTGCGATAGATACAAATTAGAGTTTCAAAAAGGGCCCTACTATACTTATGAGCCAGCCTCCTTTTTGGAAAACAACAACGCAAAAATTTTCTGAATCCAGGGAATTGTAACAGCAAAACAGATCGACTGTAATAAGCCAGATATAGTAGTAGTTGACAAAATGGAAAAAGTAATTTACCTAATAGACGTAGCCATCCCATCAAGTAACAACATCAACACTAAATATAATGAGAAGCTGCAGAAATATACAGATCTTGCTTTTCAAATTAAAGTAAGGTGGAATCAAAAAGAAGTTTATATAATCCCGATAATTATATCTGCGGAGGGAATAATACCATCTACTTTGCACAACAGTCTTGGAAAACTGAAGATCCAGTGGAAGACTCACGCGCTAATGAAAGGAGCGTGATAATTGACACCTGCCATGTTGCCCGGAAGGCACTTAGTCAACAATAGCAAGCCTAATCTCGTTGGTATAAATTACTCCGAGTTTAGGAAATGACACCGGCAAAAGTAAAAGTTGTGAAAGTGTGGGATGATAATAATAATAATAATAATAAAATAAGCCACCTCATCACAACAAAGTATGACAATTTTTATTATTCAGATTTTAGTGTGTACTAAAAACCAATCAAAAACAGTTTACTTAACTATATTTTGAGTATCTTACAGTGCTCATTGAATGGCGTGAATGATCAAAAGCGTTCGAGGATTTTTTATTGTAGATCATTGATAAAGTATAAATTTATTATTATCACTTCAATAAGATTTTTATTTTTAATTTATTTAAGTTTTCATATAATGAAAGGTAAACGGTACAACATAACTCTCTCCTGTAATGCCTCATTTAGAATAATTTTAAAAAATATTAACAACACAAATAATAAAATCTTTAAAAAATTCCTTCCCAACCTCTGTGACAGATTGTTTGCGTCTCTGACTTTTATCTGGAAGTTGTGGATTTAAATTCCAGTCAGGCATATAATTTTTTCGCGCGCTAAAAAAAAAACATTACATTAGCAGCAAACGGCATCTGTTACGAGGTGCCAGTCTAAGAATAAACGGAATGTAAAGAAGTTTTAATTGGTGTCACTTTAAATGACCGATTGTAAATATTTGTGTCAATAAAAATATCCTTCCTTATTTATTATTATTTTTTCAAAGAATTATTCTATTCAAAAGCAAAAAATAAGAATAAAAGAATTTAAAGACGCTGAATTTTCTATATCCGTTTTTTTCCATTTTTACTCAAAATACATTTAAATCGACGCCAAAATATTCATTTTTTTTCTTTATTAATTTCATTTTATAATATACATTATAAACAGGTTCATCCGTTCACGCGAATATTTCTCATTAACGAGACAACAAGAGACTAAAAGAAATTTTATCAACAATGAAACTTCAGTTGCAAGGAAGTAAAATACATTATATATTCAGATTTTACTTAGGAATAGTGTTTTAAAACGAGACATAAATTAATAATTTAAGTAAGAAGTAGAAGAAGAGTATTTTTTTTAAATCGAGAAAATAAAAGAGAAAAACTCCACTCTAAAATTGTTAGGTTTTTCTTTATACGTAAAATTATAATCTATCATTTCTGTATAATAGTACAGCGAAATAATAATAAATTACGTTTATTCAGTGTCACCATTCATCGGAATAATCGATTAGAAAAAAGCAGTGAACCGCAAAAGTACAAACTGTACGAATCTCAAAACACAACAGTTATACGAGGGAAAGGAATGTTTGCGCTATCATGTGGTGGTTGTTGGAACTACTGAACGTCGCAAACCGTATCAGTTGTTAAATCAAGTACATTATCTACGATATCAAACTACAGTGTATTAAGATTTGACAGTTTCTTAGTAAATCTTATAAAATTTTAATTCTTTTTAATTTTTATTTTTTATTAATTATTTGTTATAAAAATATTAGTTATTAATAAATTTATTAATTGATAGAAATAAAAAACTGAAATTATTAATCGATAGGGTTTTTGTGATTTATTTAACATAAAAAATATTTAAAACTTTATTTAACTAAGATAACAAAATACTTTTTTCAATTAGAGAAATATTGTTAACGGCTTAAGAATTGCTTTACATTACCAATATATATGTTTTATTATTTGTTTATATTTTATAAAAGAATCACTTCCTTTCAAATTCGTTTTACTGAAAATATAAATGTATAAACATTTTTTTCCTTTATCATGTTGGTAGCCCACCGGCTGGTCTAGTGGTAAACTTGTCACTTTGAAGTCAAAGGTTCTGAGGTTCAAATCCTTGTAAAAGTTAGTTTGCTTTTATACGGATTTGAATACTAAACAGTGGACACCATTGTTCTTTGGTGAGTCTGTACAACACTATACATCATATTTGAGGATGATTGGCGGGGGGGGGGGGTGTTTATTGTTCTCTAATTAAACAGATTGTTACAAAGAAATATATATATACAGAATGTCCCACGAAGAAACGGAGAAACTTTCAGGACATGTTCTGCTGGTGTAATGAAAAGAACATAGGTCTGGAAACGCTTTGTTTTGGAGTTGCGGCTAGCGAAGCATTTCACCTGAATTTCAGCTCTTTTAATAAAAAGAAGCCCTACTGTAATTTTTGGGACCCAAATTAAGGAGTAAAGTTGGAGGTTTTTTTTAAGTTATTGAGCTACGAAATAGTATAAAAAATGTTTTCGCTTCATAAATGTTATTTTTAGAACTGAATACTCCGTTTCGAAAGGGTCATTTCCAATCCTTAAGTTGATAAACGCTGATACACCGAAGAATGATTAAAAATAATACTTAAAAAGATGTTTATTAGGTACAGAAAGAATAATATGATTTTCTATTTTTCATATGTTTAACTTCGGAAAACCGATTTTTAATTGTTTTTATTTTTTATTGGCTAGATTTCTATTAATTTTCTCAGAATTAAATTCTCTAGAACTGTTTTTTTTACATCTTCCACATTTATTAGTCATTTAACAAAATTGTACCAAATTTTGTGTTTTACGTCTGATATCTTAAATACTACTGAAGTTACAATTCCGAGACCTGTTTTATCCTATTTTCCAGCTAAAATTACATGATAAACTACTAACTTACTCCTCAATTTGGGACCCAAAAATTACAGTAGGGCTTCTTTCTATTAGAAGAGCTGAAATCCGGGAGAAGTCTTTCGCTAGCCGTAACACGAAGGCAAAAGGTTTCCAGACCTATGTTTATATCAACTTTTTTCTTCAGTAAAACATGATCTGAATGTTTCTCCGTTTCTTCGTAAGGCATTATGAATATAATCTATATTGGTAATTTCATTTTCGTTTTAGCGGGAGCCGTTACAAATCTTAAGAAAGCTCAATTTTTTTATATCACTACCGATAAAATATGTAAAGAATACATTTTGTAAGAATTGAAATACAGCTTGTTTGTTTTTTAAATGTAAATTACGGAACTTTCAGACTTTAAAGCACTTTACAGCACGTTAAATTTTTTTGTCATAATTATTTCACGGCAATGAAAAATCATATTTTTTAAAGTCATCTTTTTTAAATTATTTTTATATTACAAGATTAATAAATTAAAATTTTTGTTGTCCCGGTTAAGGGAAAACATCATGAAAAAATTGCTTAAAGGATTTAAAATTGCCGGTCGGATAAATCAGTTGAAAAATTTTATTTTAATTTAAGATTCTTTATTTCTTAAACTCTATAAAATGAATTATCTAGGTGCACTTAAGATAAAGAGAATTTACAGTACTCGTTTTTCCGTTTATCACTGTGTGAAGACCATTATAATTATAGGACTGCGGATATTTACGGTAATTTCCTTCTAGTATAAATTTTAAGCAAGCTACAAATAAATTTAAAAGTTAAGAGAGTGGAAGAAGTGTTAGGAGAAGACCAATTTGGTTTCAGGAATAGTATAGGGACAAGGGAAGCGACTTTAGGCCTCAGATTAATAGTAGAAGGAAGATTAAAAAAAAACAAACCAACATACTTGGCGTTTATAGACCTAGAAAAGGCTTTCGATAACGTAGACTGGAATAAAATGTTCAGCATTTTAAAAAAATTAGGGTTCAAATACAGAGATAGAAGAACAATTGCTAACATGTACAGCAACGGTAACAATTGAAGAACATAAGAAAGAAGCCGTAATAAGAAAGGGAGTCCGACAAGGATGTTCCCTATCTCCGTTACTTTTTAATCTTTACATAGAACTAGCAGTTAATGATGTGAAAGAACAATTTAGATTCGGAGTAACAGTACAAGGTGAAAAGATAAAGATGCTACGATTTGCTGATGATATAGTAATTCTAGCCGAGAGTAAAAAGGATTTAGAAGAAACAATGAACGGCATAGATGAAGTCCTATGAAAGAACTATCGCATGAAAATAAACAAGAACAAAACAAAAGTAATGAAATGTAGTAGAAATAACAAAGATGGACCGCTGAATGTGTAAATAGGAGGAGAAAAGATTATGGAGGTAGAAGAATTTTGTTATTTGGGAAGTAGAATTACTAAAGATGGACGAAGCAGGAGCGATATAAAATGCCGAATAGCACAAGCTAAACGAGCCTTTAGTAAGAAATATAATTTGTTTACATCAAAAATTTAAATGTGAGGAAAAGATTTTTGAAAGTGTATGTTTGGAGTGTCGCTTTATATGGAAGTGAAACTTGGACAATCAGAGTATCTGAGAAGAAAAGATTAGAAGCTTTTGAAATGCGGTGCTATAGGAGAATGTTAAAAATCAGATGGGTGGATAAAGTGACAAATGAAGAGGTATTGCGGCAAATAGATGAAGAAAGTAGCATTTGGAAAAATATAGTTAAAAGAAGAGACAGACTTATAGGCCACATACTAAGGCATCCTGGAATAGTCGCTTTAATATTGGAAGGACAGGTAGAAGGGAAAAATTGTGTAGGCAGGCCACGTTTGGAATATGTAAAACAAATTGTTAGGGATGTAGGATGTAGAGGGCATACTGAAATGAAACGGCTACTACTACATAGGGAATCTTGGAGAGCTGCATCAAACCAGTCTTAATGACTGAAAACAAAAAAAAGAGAAAACTTAAGAATGATATATTTTTTAACAATTCTTTAATTTTAAAACCGTTTCCATGTAAACGCACAAATGTAAAGTATTATTTTTTTTAAAATTATTATTAAAAAAACATTAGTAACGATATAATAATTGTAATGGTATAATAATTTTTATTTAATTTTACTGGCTGTGAAGAAACAGATTAGTATTTTGTTTCTAGTGCTAAATCTTTAGACAACAAATTTAAATATTTCGGGGAAACCATCAACGTCTAAGATCTTCAAAAAAGAGCAATGAACGAACGAACACGCAAACTGGAGCTCGCTTACAAACTCACCCAAAATATCTACAAGAAAGAATGCATCTCCATTATCGCCAAGCTCTTATTACGGTGTAAATGTACACAATAAGAAAGGATTTTTTGAAATTCCGAGTTTAAAGGGTAAAAAAATTGAGTAAAAATGAAATTTACTTTTTTTTAATTTTTTGTGTAAGTAATCTTCACGTAAACATCTAAAAACGGTGTATATATTTTATATTAAAGGGTTAAAATGGATTTTGAATTTTATTGAAACCGGGCTGCTGTTTTGAATTACTATCAGCAAGATAGTGCACCACCTCACTACCAATTACAAGTCCCAGATTTTCTCAATACTCCATTTCCAGGTCGGGGTGTTTAGTTGAGAAGGTCCAATTGCATGATCACCTCGCTCCCCAAATTTTATCCCGTTAGATTTTTTCTTGTACGGTTTCATTAAAGATAGGATTTATGTACCACCTTTGTGCATGCTTATCTTGAGCCGAGACCTTTAATTAAGGTCGCAGCTACAGAGATAACGCCCGAATTGCTCGCTACAGACTGGAATGAAATCGACCTAGGTGGTATGTATGTCGCATTACAAATGGAAGCCGTATTAGACCAAAGTGAATGTTGGATGATAACGCGATGTGTTTTTCAATGAATTGAGATCTCAAACAAGTTTTAAAGTGCTTTTTGAATCAACCGGTGTGTATATACATGAAAATATAGCGAAAATAAACGCAATTATAAGAAGATAAAAATTAGAAAGAAAATAAATACTAATTCACAATATTTTCAGCAACACAGACTTATTTAAAATTTGAATAAAGATATATTACAGTATAAAATTATTCCTTTTAAAAATATCTTTATACTGTAATATGTTTTTTTGTTTCATTCATATTAAACTAAAAAATGTATACTTAATGACGCTCTTTAAAATGATTTAAATAATTTGTGTTGCAGTTTATAATACTGCATCACAAGAACTTATTAGTGTTATTTTATATAAAATGTAAGAGCGGAAAATAATATCCGATTAGACTGCTGTATTTATTTTAAGTCTTAAATTGCTAAAAAATGACTGTACTCGTACATTAAAGTCCGTCCTAAGAGCATTATATCATAAATTACGTAGATTTTCATACTCACATATATTGCTCTTCCACGTTTCGCAAACAAATTCATTCAAATGTACGTTCAGAAAATGCTTCATTACCGTGGCTTTTTTACCATTATGTTAAGTACTTGAAATACTATGTTTTTTAAGTAATAGGATAAGTAAAATAGTAGTAGTGTAAAAAATGATTGAAAAATCCTCTTATAAATTTATTCTTCGAACGAACTACTCTAAACATTGGAGTTTTTAAAATTATTTTACAGTTATAACAGAAGAGTATATAAATGTATGTAGTATTCGTATGTAAAATGATGTAAAAGTTAAAAGAACATCGCTATTCGCTGATCAGTGGAGGGGGTAATTTTTACAGTTTTTTTTTTCTCAATAACAATTATAATTACAATCGGCTCTTCTGCGGAGCTATAAGTAAGTTTCCTGACAAAAGCACGTGATAAGAAGGTCCTTAAGGAACCCTCAAAATAAATAATACACAATAATCAGTTGTAAGCCAACAAAGTCAAATATGAAATTTCAAGCTCAGTCAAAAAATCACAAACCAATAATTTCAGCACCATTTAGTCCACAAAACAAACATTAATAACAAATAAAAAAGAAAGAAAAGTAACAAGAATTTAGATACGACACCACTAAACTTGACGGTGTTAGATTCCAAACTGTTACGCAGACCCTAAGTCGAGTACATGGGTTCGTTTCAACCGTCGGACGTCTCTGCTGTTATCGAGTAGATTAACTCCAAATCGGTTTACATGATTCTCAAGCCTCTGCAGGTATTTGACATTGCTCTGTCCTGCAATCTCACGAACCGATGGGAGCTCCACATAATCCTGAAACTCATCATTCCGCGTGAACCATTCCGCGTGAGCTTCGGCAATCACCTTCGCTACTTTGTTCTGAAATCGTTGTATAATTTCCACATTACTAGTACTAGCCGTTCCCCACAATTCTACACCGTACGTCCAGATTGGGCGCAGGATAGACTAGTAAATTAAGATCTTGTTTGATAACGTGAGGCCTGAGTTCCTCCGTAGCAGCCACTTTGCGTTTACCTGTTTCCTCTTCGTCCTCACGTGACACTTCCAGGTCAAACGCCGATTCAGGTGAAGTCCCAGGTACCGCACAGTCTCCGTTAGCGAGATCAAAACACCATCGAAGTACACACCGGGACATTCACCTCTCCGCATGGCAAATGTGACGTGCCTCGACTTACCATGATTAACCTTAATCCTCCACTTTTTCTGCCACACGCACACACGATCCAGCGCCATTTGTAGGGTCTGCGAGGCTAGGCCAGGGTTTTCGTTAACGGCCAGAATGGCAGTGTCATTTTTAAAGTATTTTAAAGGGGGTAATTTTTAAAGTTTTTTTCATTTTAATTTTCTTGTTCAGGATCAATGTTTGTCAAATTTTATAAAAATTTAAGCTAATTTTAACAAAATTATTACCTTCATTACTGTTAATATTAATTTGTCCATTTACAAAGTACCAATTGAAGAAAATGTAATTTATTTTCATAAAATTATCAAATCGAAATTAAAGTGAAGATGTGATTACTGTTAAATCATAATTATCCGTAAATTTTTTTTCACTCCGGAAAAGAAAATGTAACAATGTACGTAAAAAAATTTATAAATTTTAATGTCTATCTATCCGTTACCATTAATTTTAACAAATAGATGTAGGTGACCTAATATAAAATTCATGAAATAGTACAGTAATTCTCGAGAATAACAAACATATGAAAAAGAGGAGAAAAGTGGTTTCTCGTTTCCTTCTTTACTAGCCTAATATACAAAAAGATTAAAAAAATTCACAAATTCGTAGGAGTATATATTTTTAATAAGAATAACTACAAAATCGGTTTAAATTTCATTTTGTACCAAAACATATCTTTTTTGACTCGTGTAAAGCCTTATTATAAATTCGCAACTACAGATCATCTTTCCAACAAAAATAGTAAAGGTCCTGCAATAAGCAAACTTAAAATTTATATTTAGCACCGGAATTTTGTTTATGAAAACAATATTTTATTCGAAATGGGTCATCGGCATGTTTCTCCTCTTGTTTCTAATGTTGCTGTGAAACAGGTTAGGGAGAACTTTGGGTTTGGGCTTTATAAATCAAAGCGACTAGCTTCGGTGAAACAAAACACTTCTTAAACCACCATTTGAGATATGTAACGTAACAATTTGGACTAGACACCGTACAGATTGTACTATTGTGTAAGAAATTATTGATGCAGATAAGATAACTCGTTATGAACTCCGGGTAAAAGTTTTAAAAGAGTAAGAAGTAAGAGACGTTTTTGAAAACGTAATTTTGTGATAAGTCGGCATTTCATGTGGAAAGTAAGGTGGAAAATTTCAATTGCGGTATCTGGAGCAGCAAAAAGCACGTGAGTTTCTAAAGCATATCTATAATAATTCAACGGTGAACGTCTTTATATTTTTAGTAATTTTAAATGTTTACAGCCCGTTCTTCTTTAGTGAAAATAAAATAAATGGTATTGCATTCCTGGAAATAATAAACAATTTTCTCGTTCCGTATTCTACGTTAGATGCAGATGACCGTGAAGGACACTTGCACTTCCAGTTCGACTTCACAAATCCACTAGAAGCTCGGAACTTCCTCGATAAAAATTGAACAAGTAGATGGGTTAGTTAAGTTAGACCACGTTGTTCTATAAATATGAAAAACAATCGATTTTTTCAGGGATTTTATCAAAGATAAACTATTTGTTTTCCCTTTATCTAACAATCCTTACTCAAAAATCGAATCGAATCGAACCAGCAGTTATAGAATACAAATTTTGCTAAAATGAATTTGGCAAGAAATCGATGTATCATGTGATATGTTTTCTCCATCAGTGGCGATCAAATCGAATCGAACTGCTAAAGCTGTACAAAACGTATTGTAATATATATATTACATTTATATAATAAAATGACACATAACCGATTGTATAATTTTCTAATCAAAATGTTAGATGCTTTTTAAATCATCCTCTTCTGTTTCACATTACTATATCAACTAGAAGAAAAATGTAGGTAATATTCAACTTTACTAAAGACATCTTCATATTTCTTTTAGACTATATTTATGACGAGCATCATTACTTTTGGTACCTTTTAAATACAGAAGATATTTAAATACGTCATAAGTACATTTTTCTGTTAAGAAACAGCTTATTGTATATAATAGTTTTATTCAATATTCAAAAGAAAGAATACATAATAATGAAAAGAAAATAATATTAAATAATTTTACTGAACGAAAAATTTATTTCAACAATCTATCTATTTTCTTAAAAGTTATTGTTGCCAGGAAACAATATTAATTTTTAAAAATATCTTATTAAAATCTTTCTACTTTAAATGAAAAGATGTAATAGGCGTATAATGAGATATTTAAAAAAGAATTGTATTTCTTTGTATTTTTCACTTTTTAACTTTCTATACGTATTTTTAATTCAAGTTTTAGAAGTATAAAAATAGTAAAGTAATGTAATATTGTAATTAAAACGTAACTTATTTTATTAATTTTAAAAAAGAAAATATTTTTATTTACTGTGTTAATCTGATTAAAATACGAGGAGTAAGCAAGTTTTAAGATGAGATATTTTTAATTTTAATTTCTCTTAAATAAGAGATATTGCGTTATTTTACTACGTAATTAAATTAAGAGAACACCACATTAAATTAAGAAAGTTTTAGTTTAATAAATAAAATGTTAACAGTTTATATTACAATAAGTAGTAACATATAGTTATAATATTACATTTGCACTCGGGGAAATCAAAATATAGAAGTATATTTTCGGGTGGACAGGTGTAATGCATTTATGAGATAAATCATGATGTATGACAGGAAAAATGACAGAATAGAAACTGACACAGGATCCAAAAGTTAAGTGTATAGTGATATCATCAGTTAAGTAATTTTTGTGTTAAATGTCCTGTAAATAAATAAGTTCATCAAAATTGTTGGAATTTTTAAGAACTTCAAATTAAATTAATTGCGTAATGCAGTCGTAATTCAAGACAAAAAAATAAATTTCTTAACTTACTCGTCACAATAGAAAAATATATATAAAATAAGCCAAACGTGACAATGGTAAATATTACGTATTATAAATTTTACGTAATAAAAAGGCCTCAAAAATTGAAATTTATTCGATAAAGGATAGATACGGTAGGAACTCAATTTAAACCAACGCTAATAAATGATATTAATGTACCGATGGTGTAGAAAAAATTTACAAATTTAATTTATTGTAGCGAAATATAATAGTATAATAATACAAATTTCTAACAATATTACAAAGTGGCATTTTTCTTATAGAATGCCATTATTGCTTATATACAGAGTGATTCACAAAGAATGTAACAAACTTTTCAGGACATGTTATCCTGGTGAAAATAAAGAAGAAATTTCATATAAATTTAGGTTCGGTAAAGCTTCCTTACAAAGTGTTGGCTGGCGAAAGATTTAGCCCTGATTTCTGCACCTATGGTAAAATTAACTCAGAACTAACTTCTGGACCGGGAAAAGAACTGTACTTTTAGAAATCTGGCTTATTTTTACCAAAGGCGCAGAAATCTTTCATCCTCATCCATCCTCTAAAGTAATACCTGGTTCCGGATGCTGTACAGAAAAAGATAAAAATATATAACCGTACAAAAAATTGGGATCGAAAAATACACTATTTTATGTTGGCGAATAGTTTGGTTTGGTTTGCTTGGCATTTCTGTCCCCACAACCGAACTCGGTCGCCCTAAAGCATAAGACCGAATGTCTGTGCCACAAACGGCTACTGAACTTCCAACAGTTTCTTTCTTTTTCCTGTTTAGCCTCCGGTAACTACCGTTTAGATAATACTTCAGAGGATGAATGAGGATGATATGTATGAGTGTGAATGAAGTGTAGTCTTGTACATTCTCAGTTCGACCATACCTGAGATGTGTGGTATCCAACAGTTTAGCGGCCAGCATCCTAACACAGCTCCTAGAGCTTACCTAACAGCGTCAGCGGAACAAGCGTGTTGCCATAGATAATCGGCTTACGTGTCCCAACCGCTCAATTGCCATATATTTGCTAAAATGGATAGGCGCACCCCGTCAACTACTAAAAATACATATGATATCTATAATAAAATTTATTTCGTCTAAGGCAGCAATTCACTGCCACGCCTAGGTTGCTGAATGCCAGCAAGTACCTGTCAACCATTTTATAGCACTTGGAGCCATAATAATTGGCTGGTGGTCAGCCATAGTCAGGGTTAGCTTCCCACGGCAATGCGGTAAGAGTCTTCCCTTAAGCAAACTACGGATGCCGGTTGAACAAAGCAACCGCATCTAGGAACTCCCACACGGTCCGACAATGCGGCTCTCATCACATTGACTCGCCGCTTGTGAGTGGTCAATTTTCCCCCGACCTTTAAGTTCCAGAGTGACCCGGTCTCTGGCCCCTCCCAACAGCATGGCAGTCAAACATCAGGTGTTCATTTGATTGGACCTCCCCGCAGACGCACAGCTCATCAGCTACCATGCGGAACCGAAACAGATATTGGTTCAAATTAACGTGGTTGGAGAGCGCCCGGACACCCGTTGCCCTTAAAAACGACCTCGAGGCATACTATCCCCCAAATTCTGTATAAAGTTATACAAGGATCTTCACTTAGTCGTGGTGTCCCATTCTAGCTGACATGCTTCCATCGCGAGGCTCTGCAGCATCTTCCGCAGGCGGGAGATTGGCAACTGAACGAAATTTAGATCGGTGCATTATGTTCGGCGAATAATAACTGGATAACTGGGTAAAATATATAACCGTTTTAAAAACTTAAAGAAAATTTGATTCTGAGTAAAATGTGAAGTCCGCAAACTAAATACGTACAAAGGTAAAACTTTCAAAGTTTGTTAAAATCAAAACGTTGTAGATTTTAATTAGTTATTAAGGGAACAAGATATTCAGTATTATAATACACAGGGATAAAATATTTTTAAAAAAAACACACAAATACAAACACAAAACAGAAAACCAACTTACGTAATTTAACAGGTTTTATTATAATTATAAAAAGGAAATACGAAAGGAAGGATACACAGTTTTATCCCACGTATGCCGGTGTACGTCATCAAGAAAGCATTGTTCCCAATATTTTTCTGTTATTTTTTTATTATTTATCTACCGGTAAAACACAGACACAATTTACCCCTTCACTTCCAATTAATTTTTTTTTCAAAAGAATTACCTGAAATTATATGGTCTTGTTAAGTTCTTAAACTTACATTTATAAAATACCTATTTAATGATCTAAATATTACTGTATATTTAGTTTATAATGTTTAGCGGAAAATATTCAAAATTCTGAGAGTATCTAGATGTTCTTCGGGACTTTCATAACCTATTTTACTCGTAAAAGTAGTGGAAAATAATGGATAATGGAAAATGAAACATATATATTCTTAAATGTTTCGTTTACGAGTTACGGCTAGTGAACGATTTCACTTGGATTTTAGCTATGCCAATGAAATGAGGTCATGAAATTTTTAGTACGTTAATCAAAAGGCAATTTAAGAGAGCATTAAAAGATTTAAAAGATTTAAATGGCAGAAAAGCTCCTGGAATAGACGGAATACCTGTAGAATTACTGCGCAGTGCAGGGGAGGAGGCGATTGATAGATTATACAAACTGGTGTGTAATATTTATGAAAAAGGGGAATTTCCGTCAGACTTCAAAAAAAGTGTTATAGTAATGATACCAAAGAAATCAGGGGCAGATAAGTGTGAAGAATACAGAACAATTAGTTTAACTAGTCATGCATCAAAAATCTTAACTAGAATTCTATACAGAAGAATTGAGAGGAGAGTGGAGGAAGTGTTAGGAGAAGACCGATTTGGTTTCAGGAAAAGTATAGGGACAAGGGAAGCAATTTTAGGCCTCAGATTAATAGTAGAAGGAAGATTAAAGAAAAACAAACCAGCATACTTGGCGTTTATAGACCTAGAAAAGGCATTCGATAACGTAGACTGGAATAAAATGTTCAGCATTTTAAAAAAATTAGGGTTCAAATACAGAGATAGAAGAACAATTGCTAACATGTACAGGAACCAAACAGCAACAGTAGCAATTGAAGAACATAAGAAAGAAGCCATAATAAGAAAGGGAGTCCGACAAGGATGTTCTCTATCTCCGTTACTTTTTAATCTTTACATGGAACTAGCAGTTAATGATGTTAAAGAACAATTTAGATTCGGAGTAACAGTACAAGGTGAAAAGATAAAGATGCTACGATTTGCTGATGATATAGTAATTCTAGCCGAGAATAAAAAGGATTTAGAAGAAACAATGAACGGCATAGATGAAGTCCTACGCAAGAACTATCGCATGAAAATAAACAAGAACAAAACAAAAGTAATGAAATGTAGTAGAAATAACAAAGATGGACCACTGAATGTGAAAATAGGAGGAGAAAAGATTATGGAGGTAGAAGAATTTTGTTATTTGGGAAGTAGAATTACTAAAGATGGACGAAGCAGGAGCGATATAAAATGCCGAATAGCACAAGCTAAACGAGCCTTCAGTAAGAAATATAAGTTGTTTACATCAAAAATTAATTTAAATGTCAGGAAAAGATTTTTGAAAGTGTATGTTTGGAGTGTCGCTTTATATGGAAGTGAAACTTGGACAATCGGAGTATCTGAAAAGAAAAGGTTAGAAGCTTTTGAAATGTGGTGCTATAGGAGAATGTTAAAAATCAGATGGGTGGATAAAGTGACAAATGAGGAGGTATTGCGGCAAATAGATGAAGAAAGAAGCATTTGGAAAAATATAGTTAAAAGAAGAGACAGACTTATAGGCCACATACTAAGGCATCCTGGAATAGTCGCTTTAATTTTCGAAGGACAGGTAGAAGGGAAAAATTGTGTAGGCAGGCCACGTTTGGAATATGTAAAACAAATTGTTAGGGATGTAGGATGTAGAGGGTATACTGAAATGAAACGACTAGCACTAGATAGGGAATCTTGGAGAGCTGCATCAAACCAGTCAAATGACTGAAGACAAAAAAAAAAATCAAAAGGCAAAATTAGTGACGTCTTATGATTTTTAACCAGAAAGTTAAAATAAATAAGGTCTCAGAATCGTATCTTAAAATAGTTTTTGAGAAAGGTGGGATGAAAGTACAAGAGTCCAGTTTGACTAGTTTCGGCGTGGCGGCTGTACGTACGTTTGTATCACGCATAACTCAAAAACAATTAGCCGTAGAATGTTGAAATTTTGGATTTATGACTGTGAATTACATCGAATTATACACCTTCCCTTTTCATGCAATCGACACAACCAAAAGTGTCCAAAACACTGGATTTTGGGCTTTTTCTTAAGTCCAGTAATACGCCCTCATTGTGAGCTTTTCGAATATATAAGTGGTATTTCATTGGTTTCACAGTTGTAGATCAATAAAATTTGAATTAATGAAATATTTTGATCTTGCAAGGGGAAGGCACATCAGTTCGAATGCGAATTTATTTCGTTTTTTTAACTTTTTTTTTAATTTAAATATATTGATTTATTAATGATTATTAATCTCCGATTGTAAAAAGATTTTTAGAATAAATAATAATTTAATAATAAAAAAAATAAAGTAATAAAAATATATGTAATTTAATAGGCGTACAAGGAAGTCATGTGGTATCCACATCAGATTTTTTACGTTTGACGTACAATAACTCTGTTAACTGGGTAATAAATACATAAAACGTTTAGATAAAACTTGTAGAGAATTTAATTTTGAACAAAAGTGTTGGTGATAAGTTGAGTAAAAAGAAATTAAGAAAAATTCGAATTTTATTTAAAAACATTACACTAAACCGAGGTGCATTATACGTACAGATTACAATTAATCCCTTACGAGAATGTAAGTTTGTTTTGTATACAATATTTTTCATTCATCCTCGCGTAAAAATCTAAAGAAATTATATCAGACCATCACGACCGATCCATTTTTAAGTGAGTGGAAACGGCACAAGAGAAGTGGGGGAAGCGGGTCATCGTGCTGAAAGCTATACTTTGCATCTCAGCGTTAAAGGAATATGAACGGTTCAAACAGCTGATTGTGATTGTGCTCATGAATAGCTGACAGTGACGCTTAATCGGTTGAATATTCCTTCAAGAAAGAGAAATAACCTTTCGTATTATCTAATTTTTTGGTTAGCAGCTGAACAAGAACGGTACGCCTTGACTCGAGCTTCAATAAATTTGCAACGCGAGTTGCAGTTAAATTTTCACGAGTTCATGGTGAAATCATTGTAAAGCTACCGTAGTCACATAAGTTCAGAAGTAGCTTTAGCTATAATGTACAGATTAAATACGCCATCTTGGACATTTTGACGTCATAAGAGAAATGTGTTCGAATTGTCACGCTCGGAAAGGGTACCAAAAGGCTCCCGACTCCATTTTTACTCGCTCAGAATAGTCTCTAACAAATTTCCAAATTTGCGATTAGGTTTATAAAAATATAATCGAGTTACGAAAATAAAGTTGTTACTATGGAAATCGTTGGTTATTAAAAAATGATACAAGGAGAGTTAAAAGTGGAAAAATAATTAAATAGAAAGCAATGTTGGAAAAAGGGCTTTAGAAAATAATTAATCCAAATTAGACATGACAACTTTTCATACGCTACCAATTAGCGTATGAAAAGTTGACTATAGCTGTTGATGCCCGCTCTTTGCCAACAAAAAAAATAAATAAATAATATTAAAAAAAAACAGGAATGAAAATATAATTTATGAATCGATAAGAAATTTTATCGAGATGACTGGATAGGCGAAGTAATAATTAAAATTTAACTACAGTTTCTTTCTAAACTTATCTTCATAAAATTCGTTCTCAAAAAGAGGAGATTCAAAATGAACTCAACAGAGACTATAAAAAAGCAAAAGCAAAACTGAAAAAACTGAAGATTAATTAAATCAAAGTAATTATGTTCGTTGGTAGGATGCAACGGGAATACTGTCCGTGTAAAAAAAACCTTTATGCTTCAATGTACAACTTTTTCTTACAAACACAAACTAACTAGATACATTTTGTGTATACATGCATTAAAATACAATTTCGTTAAATAAATGTAATTATTTTAAAATTCTGTAGGAGAACTTTTGACGTACACTTCAAAAGATAAGCACACCTTAGTATGTTAACGGCTGATTAACATACTTAAAAATTGTCTTCCAACGTTTAATGAGAATTTACATCTACCCATTTATGCTCATTGCGTTAAGTTATTGAAACCATTTCAAGTGAAATTTGCCTCGTCGGTAAACAAAACATACTTGTAGAGTTGTCGATTTGAATTCCACCGGTTGCAGAACTCCAACTGAAGCGGACCGTTTCCTGAGTGTAGATGTGGATAAAACTTGTTTGATTTGCGTCTTCCAAACCACAGAACGCGAAAATCTGATCCGCTTAGAAAGATGTCGTGTACTGACACCAGGACTGCGCTGAACTGCAACGATAATTTCATCAATAACATCGTTGTGTTCGATAAATCGTTCGTAGCTGTTACGAATGCTAGGAAGTGAACCTGTTACCGAAGATTGTGAATAATTGTTTTGGGATCCGAACTCAGACCATTCGGAAAACATAATTCATATTCTACTGCAACAGGTGTAGCATTATAATTACTCACACCCAAAACGAATACCATATCAGCGTATTCCTCCGTTGTAAATAAGCACGGCATTAATTTAATAGCAAACGACCACGTTGAAACAAAAACTTCACAGAAAAACTTCACTAACGACAGCGCAGTTCACAGTACCCGACATACTTAATATGCCTTACAGAATTTAAACATTAATACAGAATTGCGCATTGTTGATCAGCTGTTATTTTATTACCAAATTTGAAATAATAATTTTTCAAATAATTTATTGTATTTCTGTCATAAATAAAAAGATTATTATCTAATTAGTTTATTTATTTATTTTTATTTTACAATTGTTGTGTAATTTCAAGATTTAAAAAAAAATTCACAGCAATTTTTAACAGTAAATTTTGTTTTTCCAAATTTTTCACATCTCCAGAAAAGAATTTGCTTTTTTACATTATATAAGTAGTTTCTGATAAATGTAGTAATGTACCGTTTCTAAATAAAATTAGAATTTTTTTCTAACTTTTCTTTATTTAATTCAACTTATCTTACACCGTTCTGTTTAGAATCAAATTCTCTACAAGTTTATTTTAAAAAATTTTGGTATTACCCATTTAACAAAATTATTGCACATCAAACATAAAAAAACAGCGTTTATTTTTATCATTCCAATTTATTACTTTTCATTCCAAATTTCTCAAAATCTATTGCAGATACGGATCCGGGGCCTATTTTATTCGAATTTTCAGATCAAAGACCATAAGAAATCACTAATTCTGCTTCTAAATTAACGTCCTACAAATACCTGTACGACCTCAGGTAGCTAAAATTCAAGCGAACTTTTTAATTAGGGGTAACTCACAAACGAGGCATTTTAAAACAGTTTCCATTATTTTCAGGAGTAAAACAGGTTATGTAAGTGCCGGAAGAACTTTGTGATACACTCTGTATATACTACTGGCTGAGGGTAACAGTATAAAGGTAATTAAAATTTATAACGTGTTAACGAAAAATCGATTTCAATGACAACACGGTTCGACATCCCCGTCAACTAGATTATCATTATGATCATCGTTTCCCGTATCAAGCGCTATTGAGTGAGGAATAAATATTCAATAGACACTTAAAATGAAGGCAGTCTTAGATACAAGCATAGTAATTAGTACTTAATTTACAACCCCTCTTAAGCTTTCCTTCTTCTACACCTTATTTTCACTTTCTCTCTACATCTCCTTGCACCACTTCGTTATTCTGTTACTTTCATCATTATCGAGCTAGAAAACAAAGTCTATGAAACATAACTGCTCGTAATTATTCTCTTTATCCCAAGTTTATATACAGTTAAATTAATTGCCTCATGTAATTACAATCTTATATGATGTAATATTTAACCACAACACAAATTAGGAATCAAGGTTAGTTTTAATTTTATGGAAGCATGATGAATAACAAAAAAAAAATCTTAGAAAATGTAAATCTGAAGATATGAGGAAATTGCATTTGAAAATTGATTGTAAGGTGCTCCACAATAATATAAAAGTTACCCAAAAAAACTTTTGAAAAAAAATTTTTTAACTAAAAATTAGATAACTTTTTTAAAATAAAAAAAGGTCTTCAAAAGAATGTAGTACAATTTTAAAAATTCTTTGAATTTTGCGTAAAAAAAAATTTAATAGTAAAAAAAAAGTGATTTTATATCTTAACATTTAAAAAATTATTATACTATTTTCTTTTAAATTTATTTTATTCAAAATATGGATGGATTTCAAAAGAAACGCTTAGAGCAGAAATCTGGATATGGAAATATATATAACGTATTTATTCAAGTACCCCACCCCCGCCACCGAAGTCCCGCACCTCGATTTTCCGGACCAAAAATCTAAAAAAAAATCTAGTATATACCGGTATTTTAACATGCAACAGATATGATGAAATAATACGTAAATACGAAAATATTCAGAAAGTAAAGCATTTAATTCGTTCATTTAAATTAAAATATTAATATTAAATTAATAATTAATTACCGCAAGTACTAGTTTAGTTCAGAATCAGTAGGCCAGTAAAACGAAAAGAAAGTATCATGTTGAAAAGGATCAATTCAATACGCTTTTTAACATGGGATTTTATTTTTAATTAATCACTGTCAATATCTGTAGAAGAGTTTACCGGTAGTCTCCAAGTCGCTCTACCAAATGTGATCGTCTTCACTACCATCAAGTTCATTAGATATACCGCATTTTTTAAAACTTTTCCTTACTAATTCCATTGAAATACCTTCCCAAGCGTCTTTTATCCAAACACAAATCCGGTTAAAATCTGGGCGTTTGATTCTTCCTGAAGGCGTGAGAAAGAAATTTTTATAAGTCATCCATTTACTGTACAGCTGTTTTAATGCAGTTTTGAACGGTTTATTAATGCAGACATCTAGTGGTTGCAATAGAGATGTTAATCAGCCTGGAATTATTACTTGGTCTGTCATACCCTTTTTTAAAATTTCTTTCATTTTAACAGTCGTATGCCCCGATAACTATTCGTTACTAGCATACCGGTATTTTTTTTATTAAGTAAATCTCCCAATCGCTTGAAAATTTGAAAAAATTTGGATTTGGGATTTTTTTCTTAACTGGAGTAATAAGCCCTCATTGAGAACTTTTCAACGATATATCGTAAGTGGTACTTATTTTTTATTTGTTCCAGAGATATTAGTCAAATAAATTTTTAATTAAAGAAATATTTGGTTCTTGCAAGGGGAAGGCACATCAGTTCGAATGCGACTTTATTTCGTTTTTTTAACTTTTTATTTATTTACATATATTGATTTATTAATGATTATTAACCTCCGATTGTAAAAAGATTTTTAGAATAAATAATAATTCAATAATAAAAAAAATAACGTAATAAAAAATGTATGTAATTTAATAGGCGTACAAGGAAGTCATGTGGTGTCCACATCAATTAATTTAATTTTTAGTTTACAAAATATTTATTTTTGTGAAGAAATTTGTATTTTACTGTGGAGTTCTTTAGAATCATATTTCAAAAGAAATTAATTTCCTTTTTTCAGATTTAGTATTTTCGGATTTTATTGATCATCTTCCAGGTTATTAATAAATTAAAAAAAAAAAAAAAATGTAAATTTACAAAAATTTATGATTAAAGATCGAAAATTCTAAGTGCATTCATAAAGTGTATAAGAAATGTTAAATTATAATTTATTCCGCCGGTCTCCGTGGCGGAGTGTTAGCGACTTGACCTTTCATACGGTGGTCCCGGGTTCGAATCTCAGTCAGGCTCGACTGATGTGGACAGTACATGACTTCCTTATATGTCTATTAAATTACATATACACATTTTTGCCTGTACTTCATTTAAACTTGAAAGTGAGATACGATCCTACAATTCTTTAATAAAGTGGTCAGTTACACAACTGCTAAATTATTAGTTTCTATTAGTATCAAATCTTTGTTTATTAATTTAACAATCTTACCTGAAATATTAAGTTACAGTATGTCCTTTTATTACTCTTTAAATAAATGTAAGTCTTATATGTACCTAATACTATTTTTTTTTTTTTAAATTATTATGATGTATCCTTCAAAAAAATTAAAACAAAAACGAAACAACAGAAGGTTACTAAATTTTATTTCGATATTTATTATCAAGTAGACTGAAACAAATGCATAAATAAAAATAACAGGATTCTAAATTATAATTTTCAATTAATATTAAACAATCAGATGGGTTCACCAAATCTGATTGGGACACCTTGTATGCTGATGACTTCCTTGTATGCTTATTCAATTACATATACGAATTTTTAAAAGTACATAAAATTGAAATAACTTCTGTTTTTTAGTGTTATTATTAAATTATTTATTGTAAAATTTTTTATACAATCAAAGGTTAATAATTATTAATAAATCAATATGTTTAAATTGAAAAAAAGTTGGAAATGAAGTACGATTCAAACCGATGTGCCTTCCCCTTGTAAGAACCAAATATTACATTAATTAAGATAAATTAAAATTTTAGATTAATCAACAGCTATAGTCAACTTTTCATACGCTAATTGGTAGCGTATGAAAAGTTTTCATGCCTAATTTGGATTAATTATTTTCTAACGCCCTTTTTCCAACATTATGTTTTCTATTTAGTTATTTTTCCACTTTAAACTCGCCTAGTATCATTTTTTAATAACCAACGATTTCCATAGTAACAACTTTATTTTCGTAACTCGATTATATTTTATAAACCTAATCGAAAATTTAGAAATTTGTTAGAGGCTATTCTGAGCGAGTAAAAAAGGGGGTCGGGAGCCTTTTGGTACCCCTTTCCATTTCCGAGCGTGACAATTCGAACACATTTCTCTTATGAAGCCAAAATGTCCAAGATGGGCGTATTTAATCTGTACATTATAGCTAAAGCTACTTCTGAACTTATATGACCACAGTAGCTTTACAATGAGTCACCATGAAATCGTGAAAAATTTAAATGCAACTCGCGTTGCAAATTTATTGAAGCTCGAGTCAAAGCGTACCGTTCTTGTTCAGCTGCTAACCAAAAAATTAACTCACTTCGGCTGATTTAGAGGACAGAGATACTCTCATTATTTTAGCACACTTTGGATAATAAGAAAGGTTATTTCTCTTTCTTGAAGGCATATTCTTTTAACTTTTAACAATCCAGTATCGACAATCAAAACCCTTAGAAGTTATTAAATGTGCTAATTTATGCTAATTACAACAACAATATTAATTTTAAGTAAAAGAAAAGTTTTAATTATCTATTGTATGTATAGATTTATATTTCCTAATTACGAATAATTTAATTTTTTTTAAAAATCAGTTCTACTAAACGACAGATCTTTTTTGAAGTTCTTCAATAAGATTATTAAAAAAAAAGAAACAAATGAAAAATATGAGAATTAATTTCAATAATAAAATTTATATGTATAATATCTGAGTATTAAAGGAAAGGCAAATTTTTCTCTCGTTCGTATCTCAAAAAAAAACATAAGTTGGCCTACCTGCCATTTGCTGTCTAATAATTCTTATTAATTATTAATAACAGAAAAATGAAAACTAAATTATAGTAGCTTAACTATACATTAAAAAAAAAAAAATAAGAAAAAAAAATTATTTTTCTAATTTAGTTGCTAAATAGTATATTGGCTTGTTATAAGTGCACATTTGCTTGATGTACAAGTGTATACTTGGTACAATTAAACCGACTTTGTTGTGGTCTTGAAACGCTCGTTATATCTGTCTACCAGATAACCAGCATGTACCGATTACGCTCACAGAATTATGAGAGGAATTTTAAAGGAACATAGCTTTGCGAATACTCAAAACCTTACCTTAATGTCACATTCAAATCGAAATATCTCAGTAACTAACTAACATAAATAAATTTTATCGGTCTTAAAAACACTCACAACGTCACGCACCATCAAATGAGTACAGATTTCGGTCACTCAATTCCTACAAAAGTTTTGACGAAAACAATTTCCTATACGGTTAGCATTTTTCATGACCATCAACAAGCCGCAATGACAATCTCTGGACCAAGAAGGAATCTTCCTACCTGAACCAGAATTTCGCTATGGACAATTGTACGTGCGCGTAATAAGATATCACGCGCAAAATCTATTAAAAATGTGAAAGCGGATATGAATCATAAGGGTCGACGGACAATTAATATTGTCTGGAAGGAATCCTTATGAACCGCAAAGTAAATTATCTGTTATAAGTTAATTTATTTAACGATGTTGTGGAACAGCACGGATCCCCTAGTGTTCTTGGTTTTAATATAAATTATATTGTTGTTAGCAAGTAAGTTTATTTCAATATTATTTAGTTCTACGCGTTGATAGACAAGAAACTGAATGGTTGTTATGTCAACACCAGACCGCTTTATTAAAGGGTACAGAGAAACGTTGATTACTACGTCAATAAAGTTTCTAGATACTCTACTGTTTTGTTATTATTCACAGCAATAATTAAACTTTAATTCTATATGGTTGCTGTTGTTTCTGCTAGGTAACTATGTACACAGTTACAAAATGTCATTAAGAGAAAATACTTAACTTGCATCTACGAGTATATGTTAAACAATTCTCTTTTGATGAAAAGTCATTGTTCGTTATCGAGTTAAATGTGCACCTGTGTGTGTGTGTGTGTGTGCGCGCGCGCGCGCGCGCGCGAACACTTTTTGTCTAAAATTTTGATTTCCAATTCGATTAAGCATCTTTAGAGGATCGTAAAAATACACGAATGGCTGTGATCGGCCGTCGGGTTCATTTCAAAATGGCCCCCAAAATTAAAATTTTATAATAATCATTACGCAATAACGGCGTAAGACATCAAGTTAGTTCAAACTCATTAATGTAGAGTTTAATAAAATACATAAATATCGATTTTTTAAATCAAGTGTAAGACCCCGAAAATGGAGGAAAATCCAGCTTTTTAATAATTGAAAAAAATTATGCCACAAAACCGCCAATATTGCAACAGATACTGAAAAGGAACCAACGTCATATAAAACTATAAATTATGATTCACATAATACGTAAATACTGATTTTTTCGACCACCAAGTAACGGTCACGTGTCCTAAGGGAACTTTAAAACATGAGAATAATCCTTTAAACATTTATGAAATCTTAATATACAACATTGATATTATTCAACTAAATTATATTATAATAGCACTGTCCAACGTCTTTAATTCAATTAATAAGTTAAATACAGTGAAGAGAGTTTTCATAATGTTTTTTTTTTCAACACCAGTATGAATATGGATACATCGCAGATTTAACCTATTTACATAACGTTAAGCAACCATTTTACGCTATTCTGTAATATATTTATTATAACACTGGCGCAAAATTTATCTAAATTAATTACTATAAATTTATATGTGAAAAATAGAATAATAAATTACAGGAAGCAGAGCAATATGTTTTCTTCATTATCCTAATTACTTAAAAAGAAATAACTAACTCTTTAAATTTATGGTATTATTACAAAATTTTACGTAAATGAAACTAAATAGAGCAGCGCTTTGAATTTAAAATACGTTTGATCAGACAAGTAGTTTATTACATTACTAGATACTCACCGCTTAGATTTCATGAAAGTTTAAATAGAAACAATAGCTAAACAACAGAATGCTTTCTACCTATCATTACCTATTCTACAATACCCTCATTTATAAACGATGTTGCTGTATAGATTAGTTTACGCTTTTCAAAAGAAAAAATACAGTACCAGGCCTTTCCAGTCTGAATATTGATTAAAAAGCATTGAACATGTAACATAGACGTATGCTAATTTTCTTTTGCTCAATTATTTGAACCGTTATTTAAAACGGTTAAAATTTTTATCTTATTTTACCGTTAATAAATAACAAATTTAGGTTGTAGGTGTTAAGCAATATTTATTTTGGGCTGAATTACATATTAAACGATTAAAATGAAATTAGACCTAATTAATTCCTTCAAAAAAGTTCTTGTGATACTATTTTAAATTAAAATATAGTAAACAATTTATGAATATAAAATCTAATTTATTTGTTTTATTTGAAAAGTATATCATTATTAGCAATTAGAACAGATAATCAAAAGAATGTATCGCTAAAAAAAATTTAAAACGTAATTACAACTAAATGAAAAAGTAGATTGAAACAAATAGAAAGTTTTTGTTATATTTATGCTTTTAATTCGGTAACAGATACTAAAGAAGATCAAGGAAAATGTAAAAAAAAAGGATATAAAATTCCGGTTGGTTTTTTGCAGATTATGTTGTAATAGGAGAAAGTAAATGGAGATGCAAGATCAAACAAAGCTATTATAAAATTATAAATAATTATAGAATAAAAATTTACATGAGAATGTAGAAATTTACATGAAAAAGAGAAATATGTGATTAAATCTATAAACAAAAAATAAAATATCTAAAACACAAAAAAAAAAAAAAGGTTTAAAGCGGTAAGTAATTTCAAATAATTGAAATTAGTAACACCATCTGGCATTTATACTCTTTACTCTGCTATTTTACGATAAAAGAGTCTATTAGGAATAAAACAGAAAAGTTATAGAGTATAAATGCCAGATGGTGTTACTCCATTAACGGATCTTAAGAGAAATAATATACAATAAATGAGTGCCACTGATGAATAATCGTAAAATATTATACACCAATTCTTATCCAAGGAAGTGATACGAAATTACAACTTAAGTAGATAAAACTGCGATCAAGTAAAATTATTTTGAAATTAGTGCGTTTAAAAAAACACACAAAACAGAAAACGAGGTCAAAAAAAGTAAAAGATAACTTTAATTAAGTGACTGGACGAGATGAAATTTTAAAAAGGAGTCTTTGAAAATGGCATTTACATTGCAAAATGATAAAGAATTGAAAAACATTCATTGGAGATAATCATTGCTCCATCTTATTTTCAAATAAAATTTGATGGTTTTGCCTGACGTCGTGCTAGTTAATTCTTGTTAAGAGCGATCGCTCGTCAAAGTTTAGAAAACTCACTTTAACCCATTATTTGACAGAGGACTGGCTTCTTTCCACCTTTACAACGGTAGTATCCCCTCTACGTCACTATTATTAGTAACCAACATTGTAATCCAGTCAATAGGGATTTTTTTTTTGCTAAAAAATTATTAGAGTTTATAGAAGTACACGGGATTGCAGATTAGGGCAAGCATAATTTTTTTATATGCGACTGGACAAAATGGCGGCCCTTCAAAGGTGGTGAAAATCGGTTTTTCAATTTTGTAGGCGAAGGTAAACTTCCTAAGCGAGAAAGTTCTGAATAAATGTTGTGGGGATTTGCAATACCTATCATTTAAGCCCTTCGTTGAATTTTGTTAATTAGTTAAGCAAAAAATTCGAAAAACGAATATTTTTTTTGAAAAACGAATATTTATTGCAAAAATAGTTTTTTTTACTATTTTTTATTATTTTAATACTGGTCAAGGAATACAATGGACACACTGAAAAAATTATGATTTTCATCAGTATCTTTTTAAAAAAAAGCAAAAATAATAAATATTGTTGGATTTATTTGCAATCGGAAATTATTTAAGAGAGAGCCAAAATAATGACAAGTGACAAAATTTATAATAAAATAATGAAATACACATTTTGAACTGTTGAAAAATATCTTTAAATAAAAGGCGAGAGAAAAATAAATCTTTAACAGTTTGTCTATACTAATATACTAAAATTTAATCCCAACTTTTTTTTTAACTTTCATTAATTTCATACATGCAAACCGAATTTAAACTTCCACCACAGGAAAAAAATTAAATGCTTGTTTTTAATCCGTTTTCATTAACTGTAAAATTACCATTATTTTTTTAGAAAAACAAAATTAAAAAATATAATTAAAATCTTAGTTCAAAAATTAAAGTTACAAATATAAAAGAAACGTTAATATTTTATTAAATTTGTGATATGAAAAACAATATACAATGAAAAGTTCTATTATTTCAATTCAATCGTAGTTCACAATTTGCAGCACAGATGTCACCACGTTGCATGCTACTCGACTGCTACGTAAAGATGCCGATAACGAAGTAACGCTACAACGTACGTTTAATACAATAATTTTGATTTATTTTACTTAGATTTTACTAGTTTAATATTCTTCATAAAACAGATATCTATTAATGATTCAATTTATTTTTAATATTTAACTAAAAATTGAAGTCAAATATCTCAATAAAAAATCTGATTTGGACACCAAATGACTTCCTTGTACGCCTTTTTTTTGTTATTAGTGAATTATTATTTATTGTATTTTTTTTTTCATTTTTTAAATTAAAAAAAAAGTTTAAAAAAAGGAGATTCGAACCGATGTGCCTC
Organism: Lycorma delicatula; assembly: GCF_047948215.1. Taxonomy (NCBI): domain Eukaryota; kingdom Metazoa; phylum Arthropoda; class Insecta; order Hemiptera; family Fulgoridae; genus Lycorma; species Lycorma delicatula. Next base: position 127,271,886 of record NC_134462.1, read on the forward strand.
CCCTTGTAAGATCCAAATATTTCATTAATTAAATTTTTATTAGGCTATAACTCTGGAGCCAATAAACATAAATACCATTTATGATATATCGTTGAAAAGCTCTTAATGAGGAGTTACTACTCCAGTTAAGAAAAAGTCCGAAATCCAATTTTTCTTTTTTATTTTGGGCTTTTTGGACACTTTTGGTCCAGTCGATCGCAATCAAAAGAAGAGGTGCACAACTGTCAAGATGTTACAACAGTCCTAAATCCAAACTTTCAACATACTACGGCTAATCGTTTTTGAGTTATACGAGATACGTACGTACGTACATACAGACGTCAGATCGAAACTACTCCGTTTGAAATCTGAAAACCGAAATTTTTTACGATCACAATACTTCGTACAAGGAAGTAAAATCGGAGATTTATGATAAAGATATTTTTATAGAGTAATAAAATTTTCTTTAAAATATGCAGATAAACCTTAAATTCAGATTTATCGAGAAGATATAAAAATTCTAAGATAAACTTTAAATTAGAGATATAAAGCTATTAGAACTAAAGTCCACAGTATATTACAGCTAAACTGTTTATTTAGAAACCGTCTAATCTTCCGTTAATGTTTTTAATTTAACAAGGAAAAAATTGAACTATTATAATTATTTGGTGATTTAGTAGTTATGGTGATTTCTTTTTTTAGTTATACCTTAAAAGTGTAATATATTTTCTGTTAAAAAAAAAATTATAATTTCCGGCAAATGATCAGACTTATGAAGCTTGACACTCATTGTCATTTCCTGAAGCCATTAAGACTTCGATTTGAGGTAACTGTGCTAAATTTAACGAAGCCAATTCCGAGTTATTAACCAGATAAACAACACAATAGATGAATATACTTTACTCCCTTTTTATGTATTTCTCGACGTTAAATAACCTCGTCAGTTCATGAAAGATCAATAAATGGAAAGGCGACTTTTGGCAAGGTTACTTTTCTGTTTGTTATACTACATACTAAAGACCTACTGTAACCGACACGAAATAAAAAAAAAATTTATAACAATTTTTAATTTTTCAAAAACAAAAATATATTAAATTAAAATTATTTCATATTAACCGACGCACGGTTGTACGATCCCTTTTCGACTACGCGTTTACTACGTAATAATGTAAGAAGCTGATGGGTAATATTACTACTTAATTAAATAACTCTAAAATATACACATGCAGTTGGCTTAACATATAATAACAACTTAATTGAAAATTATTATACATTTGCACATTACCGGACACCTGGGATCTTCACACATTATAATATAACTACGGAACGTTCACTAGAGCATCATACAACTTTTTGATTATAGCTTAATGAATTATTCTCCTACCACTGCTAATTAAATTAATTAATAATGAAAATGAAAATGTTGTATAAATTTCATTTAGGTTGGTTCTATTATTTTTTTCTACTTAATGAATAAATCCATTTTTTATAATCGAAATTAAATTTTTGGAAGTTTTATATCACTGGCAAATCCAATCGATAAATGTAGTCCGAAAAAACGAACAAAATACCATTTTTCTATTTTGAAAATTTTGTATTGCCGATACTTTAGTTCTAAGTGTAAAATTAATATAAAGAGTGAGCCACGATTAAACGGAGAAACGTTCAGGACATGTACTATTGATGAAAATAATGAAATATGTTCATTAAAACAGTTATGGAAACGCTTTCTTTTCGAATTACGGCTACCGAAATATTTCGCCCGGATTTCAGCTGTTCTAATAAAAAGAAGCCCTACTGTAACTTTTGGGAACCAAATTAAGGAGTAATGTTGGTGGTTTCTTATGTAATTTGATCTGGAAAATCGGGTAAAAAAGTGCCAGAACTGTCTCTCCAGTAGTTTTTAAGATATCAGACGTAAAAAATAAAATTGGGGGTCGAAAAACAAGTTTTTTTACGTTTGTAGTAAAATAACTTTTTGTAAATAGGAAGATTTACTAACAAAACTTATAGAGAATTTAATTGTGAAAAGATTAATGTAAACACAGCCAATAAAAAAGTAAATAAAAACTTTTTTTTTTTTTTTAAGCAAAAACTAAGAAAAATAGAAAATAATAATATTAGGTACTTACGTATTAACGCCACCGCAGCTACAGCTTTATTTAAAAACAAAGTAGTCAATCGGATTTTGGTGGAAAATGGGCCGATATAGAGTTAACATAAATAAATATTTATTTTATAAATATAATTTAACCAAACATAACCTACGCTCGCTAACCTTGACTAATTAACACTGTAATTTTTAGAGTATTTATTTAATAAATTCAGTAATTACAATTATTTATTATTTAAATAATCAAATTGCAATAATTACTGAATTTATTAAATAAATACCCAAAAAATTACGGTGTTAATTAGTCAAGGTTAGCGAGCGAAGCTAGCGTAGGTTAAGTTTGGTTAAATTATATTTATAAAATAAATAAATTAAAATAACCATTTATATTCTGTTTTCAATCTGTTTCGACCCATTTTCCACCGAAATCCGATTGACTACTTTGTTTTTAAATAAAGCTGTAGCTGCGGTGGCGTTAATACGAAAGTACCTAATATTCTTTCTGTACGTAATAAACATTATTATTAATAGTAATTATTATTAAGTAGCAATTTAACATTATTATATTATTAATGTTTATTATATGTTTATTGTAATATTAATATTGTTAGTAAATAGTAATAGAATAACAAAATTCAGGTACAATTACTGTTCCAAATTCCATTCATAATGTACACAGCACTATGCCGACATAAAATATTTCCGGAGCCTTTTCGTATCATCACAGGATCGTATCGTATAACTTCAATAACATTTCGTATTTTAATGAGTAACTCCAACAGTATTAAAATTTTGTTGATATACTATCCTTTTCATACGGCCCCAAATGAAGTAATCTACTGGCGTTCTCAGGTGATGGTGTCGCTAATTGATTAGTCCACCGCGTCCAGTTTAGGAAATTAGCATTCAAATGACTTCTAGCTACTAAAGAAAAATGTGGCGTTGCATCATCGTGCTGGAAAATCATTTGCAATCTAGATTGCAAATTAATCTAGATTGTAAACGTATATTTTCCGAAAGGGCCTGCAAATCATTTTTTAAGAAATGAACGTATACACCTCCTGTAAGATTTTCATTGAAAACAAACGGTCCTAGAATTTTGTAAAAATTATGTCATACCAAACATTAATGTAAAATCTATGTTGGAAACTAGTTTTCACAGCACCATGTAGATCGTTTTCGTCCCATAAATGACTATCTTTAGAATTGACTATTTCGTTTCTCGTAAATGTAGCTTCATCAGTAAATAAAATTGAATTTACCTATCACCGTTGTCTATAATCTAATGACAGAAGTTATACTGCTGGGGGTAATCTGTTGACCGCAAATTTCGAACCTTCCGCAGGCAGAATCGATAAAATGTTTTTTTCTGTACGATGCACAAACTTTGTTTTTTGACAAACCACTGCGTTACGAAATTCTTCTTGTACTGGTGCCTGGACTACGCTGAATATACTGAATCACACGATGATTTATTTGGAGTTCAACAGAAAACGAACACGTTGGAAATGACCCTCTCGTTCGTAAATGCTGATACACCGAAAAATGTTTAAAAATAATGTTTATTAGGTACACAATAAATAATACGATTTTCTATTTAACGGTCATCTGTTTCAATAAAATACAGATTTTTAAAACTTTATGTTCACTAATTATTGGCTCTACCTTCATTATTTTTCTCATTATTAAATTCTCTAGTTTTGTTACTAAATCTTCCCATTTATTAAAGCTATTTTAGTATAAACCTAAAAAAACTCGTTTTTCGATACCGAATTCTGTTTTTTACGTCGGATATCATAAAAATTACTTTAATTATTGTTTTCAGACCTATTTTATCCTATTTCTCAGCTAAAATTACATAAGAAACCACCAACTTTACTCCTTAATTTGGATCCCAAAAATTACGGTAGGGCTTCATTTTATTGGAAGAGCTGAAATCCGAGCGAAATCTTTCACTTACCGTAGCTCAAAAACAAAGCGTTTCCACATCTGTTATATGAATTTTTTTCATTATTTTCACCAGTGCATGTCCTAAAAGTTTCTCCGTTTTTTTTTTTTGTGCGCGGACATCCTGTAATTTATTGAACACAAGAAGGAGGATTATAAATTTTATTTGTTAAATCGAAAGGGTATAAAATATTACTAAACGTGTTTTTACTCGTCTATAATTAATGAATTATTTTTTTTTATGAAAAAAATTTGGCACTCAAAAATACCTACTTGTTCGGGATTCGAACCCATAACCTTTCTAATGAAAGACAAACGTGCTACCACCACGCTACGAAGATAACCGGAGTGGTTTTAAAATAGTTTACGTTAACATCGGTAGGTGTAATTATTAAATAAAAACGTCAAAGTGTAAATTTACTTCGTCTTGTAATTAGCTGTAAAAATCTGATGTGAAAATTTCCTTGTACGCCTATTAAATTACATATACGCATTTTTTTTTTTTTTTTTTTTTTTTTTTATGAAAAGGACATAAAATGTTATTTCATTACTAACTTCTAAACTTTTCATACTTTTTTTGCTATTATTGAATTATTTATTGTAAAAATGTTTTTACAATCAGCATAATTATTAATAAATTAACATATTTAAATTAAAAAAAGGGAAGAAAAATGATTCAAACCAATATAAAATAAGATGAAGATAACATAAAAATAACGAGGAAAACGTTAAGATCAAGGAAAGAATAAAAACATTAAGAGAGGATGATGAATATAGATAGAAAATTGTATAACTAGAGAAGGTGTACCCCTAAAAAAAAATGGATTCAGAGATGGACAAAATGGATATTTCTGTTGAAATCTGAAAACAGAAATATTTCGCGATCACAGTAACCGTTAGTAATTTAGGCATTAGTTTTCTACAGAAAATTTTGAAATCTACTGGAACTGTAGCTAATCGTTTGATAAATTCTTAAATTTAATTTTTCTCATTGTAAGTTTGAAAATATACTTTTATCTAATACCAACCTGTTTATTTTCTAACTTAACAAATAACATTAAATAACGAAAATAGAATAATTATTTTAAGCTTATAAAATTTAAATTGTGTAAAAATTCAGTTTGTCTAAAAATTCAATATAAGGTATCAAAAAATTATAAAGGTGTGAAATTGCCGTATTTTTCTATTTAAAAAAAATAATTTTTTAAAAGAATTTTAGCGTATCCTGACATTCGCAGTTGACGAATGTTACAATTTTAAAAGCTTAGAATGCTAAAAGTAATTTTAAGCAATAGAATGCTTAAAGTAGTTTTGACTATAGAGTTACTCCAAAACGCATCAACTACGAATGTTAGAGTGAAAATACTAGGAAGAAAAGGAAATAATATTCATATCAATCGTGATAATCCAAACGTAAATATAAAATGTTGTGAAAATTTCTGCGTATTGATTTTTTTTTTTTTTTAGAAATTATTAGTAAATTTATTACTATGTTACTATTTACTACTCTGAATAAATAATTTTATAATTGAAGCGGAAAGATTTATTTTACACAGCAAACATTCTAAATCAAAATTGAAAAATAGTTACACTTAAAACTTTACATATACATATATATATATATATATATATAAATACTGTTCAGTACAGAAGGATTTTGATTGAAACCCCTCTCGCCATGTAATTTTTTTTATTCAAATTTACTTATAGTTCCGGTAAATTGGAATCGATTGTAAATTAAACACTGCGGAAAAAAAATCAAATTTAAAACTTTACGCAGAGCTCTTCAATATAAATTAAAAGCTTATATATACTTTATGTATATTTCAGTGGACGAAATTTAAAATGTAAAAGTTAATAAAACGAATTTGAAAATAATAAAAATGTTCAATATTACAGTGAAGAAATGTTGTTTTTAATTTTTCTATTATTAAACGTTTCTGCTACCGTTAAAATAATACCGTTTACAGTGGGATGTAAAAGTATCAAATTTCCGTGAGCATTTCTCCTATTAACTTCCTGAAATTCAAACGTTGGTAGTTGGCAATGTTTGCAATCTATATAAAATTGGCAGAGAAGAAAAGATTAAATTACGTTTTCGTTTTTATTTATTACTTCTAATACTACTAATACTACTTCTAATTATTTGTTACGATGACCAATTACGAAAAATCATTTTTATTAAAAATATTATCAGAATTTAATTAATAGTTTATAAGTCAAATAAGCAGATGCACTTTAAATATGATGATTATCTATAAAAACTTTAAAGAATCTTTACTGAAAAATAAATCTTAAAAAAGCAAACAAGAATTCAAAACGGTTGTTAAAAAATCAAAAATTAACAGTTTACTAAAAATTAAAATCTTAAATCGTATATAAGCCATTTTATCCAAAATTACAAATTAAATAAATATAATCCGAATATAAACGTTTGTAACGAAGAAAATTGTGTATTTTAAATAGATAAATCCTCAGCCAAAGTAAAAAATAATTGCATACAAACACTACGTACAACTATTTAATCGTAATAGATCGAGCTTCCTGCTGCAGTCACAAGAGATCAATAAAATTCCGCTTTAATTTAAATTCAACTTATCTTTTTTTAATTCTTTAAAATATTTAAAAGATGAAGTTCTATTTATCCAGGATCCTCTGATGTAGTATAGAGAAGTCCTAAGGTACCCGTTCCTTATTCAGAGTGTTTTTAAAAGAACTCTATTTCAAATTTTATATAAACAGCATTTTATTAAAGTATTACTTACATGAGTACATGTTTTAGAAAGGTAAATTCTAAAGTATTTCTTTGTTTTAGTACGCTCAGAAATGTGCAACATTCGTTGACTTGCAAACATCCAGACGGTAATCCAATTTTTCCCACGTACTCGCCATCATCTTGGGTGTAATAGATGCTACTGCCGCAACAATCCTTTCTCGTAAGTGGTTGATGTCACGGATTTTCTCCGAATAAACTATGTATTTCACATGCCCCCACAAAAAGAAACCTAGTGGGGTCATTTCTGGGCTCCTTGGCGGCCATGCGATCGGCCCTCCTCTCACAGTCTACCTGTTTTGAAACCGTTTAATGTAGCATGGACACGGTTGCTGTAATGCGGCGGAGCGCCGTCTAGCTGATAGAAAATTAATCCTTTTTCTTTCTTAACACCGTCAATCTATGGAAAGATGTAAATTTCGAGGATATATAACCATTAATAGAAAATATACCCATTAATTGTGCTTTCTACAAAAATTAACTGGCCCACAATAGTCATTCATCAGTCCGCACCAAACACTGACTTTTGATGCGATGGCTCTGATCCCAAAATCCTACAATTATATCGATTTACTAACCCGCTAATGTGGAAGGTTGTCTCATCTGAAAACATGACTTTTTCAGATATTCTTCCTTTTCATCAATGTTATTACGCATTAAAGGCGAAAACTTGTACTTTCTCAGTGGATTTAATTTCACGTAAAAATTGTATCTATCTTATACTTACGAAGCCTAAGTCTCTTAGGTACTACTTTGTACATTGTAAATTTAGGTATTCCTAACTCTAACCCGCCGGGTTGGTCTAGTGGTGAACGCGTCTTCCCAAATCAGCTGATTTGGAAGTCGAGAGTTCCAGCGTTCAAGCCCTAGTAAAGTCAGTTATTTTACACGGATTTGAATACTAGATCGTGGATACCGGTGTTCTTTAGTGGTTGGGTTTCAATTAACCACACATCTCAGGAACGGTCAAACTGAGACTGTACAAGACTACACTTCATTTACACTCATAAATATCATCCTCTGAAGTATTATCTGAACGGTAGTTACCGGAGGCTAAACAGGAAAAAGAATAAAAGGTATTCCTAACTCTAAACCGCACCTTAATGCATTTTTGGAGCTACGCGTACAAGACGCTCGGATCCGTTGCACATTCTGTTCAGATATGGAAGACCTGCCTGGTGACATCCGCTTTAAGACACTGCCTGTTACCTTAAACTGATTAACAACGAAGTATTGTTTTATTCGTTGGCGCGGTACTACCACGTCGATAATTGCTCTGAACTGTAATAAGCAATCTTGTTTCGATGAACCAAATCACTTACTGAATTTTCTACTGTTTTGTCGTCTTGATTGAGAATGAGACTGCCGACCGGATACGCTGTGAAGGTCACACAGTGGTGCCAACCGCGACGAATGTTTGCGGTGAAAATACAACGAACATAAAACTGAAAACCGGATGCTTTAACCGATTCCATTATTTCAAAACGATTCTTTTAAACCAAGGGATCTTTTATAAAGACTCCGTATAAACGTTTCTTCTACAGTACGGATAGGTTAGAAATTTTTTAAAGAAATTGTAATTAAGTTTATGTACGTACCTCGGGTGCCACAATGGTAACGGTGTTGTAAGTAATTTGACATGTAACAAGGTTGCTCTCAAAAATGGTAGTCGTTGCTTAGCAAAGAGAGAATGTTTTAAGAAAAATGAAGACTGGAGTGGTTTTTCGTTGCGGTCTGTATCGAGTCAAATATATTGTCACATATCAGAAGGCCAAACCTATTAAAATGCAAATAATACCTACATACAGGTCACATATTCAACCTGCTCATCATAGAAACCGATTTTATATTAAAATCATTGCATTAGAGAAAGCAATTTTTATTTATTCTACTTATAACTCAAACGTTTTACATATATCATATTCATAAGAAATATTAAATCAATAAGTTATTTACTCCTTTCTGTAAGAAACAATGATTTATACTCATCTTGTTTCCACTCAGTAGAGGTAAAACAACTTACGAGTATATTTGATCTACCATTTCTTACGTAAATTTAGAGAAAGAATACTAATCAGTGATTACTATTATATAGATTAGAATACACAATTGTTCCTACCCCCCTAAAAATAAATTGGATAAATCTATCGGATTCTTGGTGTAATAATTTAACTTTTGGAAATGTTTCACAAATGTAGAAAATTAAAAATGAACATATAAACAACCAAAAGTTAAAATGAAAACAAACTTTCGTTCTGTCAGATAATGTTAAATCAGTTTAATGAATTTTTATTTTGATGTTTGTAATATAGAAATTATTTCGATCAAATTAAGAAAATGAATTCATGATTCTATGATAGATACTTATAATAACAATCTTTAATATTTTGATATACAAAAACAACATTTTTACATAATAAATACAAATTTAAGTTCAATTTGTTATTAAAATATTCTACTTTAATATTTATACTGAATCCAGAGAATCATACCAGAGGATTAAGTTTATACTAACCGTAATGCACGTTTAAAATAGTAATGAAAAGTAACAGAGTTAGTTGTTAAACGATATGTGGAAAATGATTTTTTTATAATATTTTATTGTTATAAATACCGCTTATAAAGAATAAAATACGATTTAAAATCTTTTAAGCAATTTACAAAGTATGTTATTTACTTAAAAATGAAATTTTTAAATTCTAAACTTAATTAAAATTTATTTAAGTATTAAAATTCTTATTTTACTACCTGACCTAATGGATAAGTTTATAGCAATCTAAAGTATTCCGATATAATATTTAATATATAGATCACACAACGCCGAAACGTTATATGAATTCAAAATACTTTTACAATATTATTCTATAAATTTCACTGTATTTTCATTTAAATGTTTTTTTTTTAATTTTACTTACAGTTACACTTAATGAATTTAAAATAAGCAACAATTATAAATTTAAATAATAATTAAATTTTTAAAAAACAAATAAGAACATGCCTGTCAAAACAGAGCTAAAAATTGACCAATTAAATCATTTTATTTAAATATCATATTTTTCCGTTTATTTAATTCAATGATTCTACCTAAAGCGCGCGCGCATATCGTATTTATTTCGCGCGGGTGTGGCGGTACAGCGGCGATAATCAGCACTAACGAAACTAATGTAATTTCACCACTTACAACAAATTCCGCTTGTACGGTCGGCAGACTGGTGTAGCGTCGAGGCTTAGCGCACCAAGTACGACAAAAACCGGGCGGTCGAGTTCGAGACCCCACTATACCGAGTTATTTTTTTACGCTTTAAATATAATTGATTTATTTAATTCTACCAGTCACCAGGATCGCTGTATCGTCGATAAACGAGGCGACGGTGACATCGCCCGGAGCTGGATGGTCCGCAGTAAAAATCATGTAACGGTACTGGTCCAAAGACAATGCCGTGTGATATCACAAAATCATCCAGATAACTCACCGTTACTTCTCACAAAAAAAAAGTTTAAAATATTCAAAAATCTATACTTTTAAACTTTTTGATCGGCTCCACTACCTCCAATATTACCCCTAAAGTGTTTCTTGAAGGTAGTTTGCACAATTACTATGCCTAGGAAGAAATAAAAATAATACGGTTAGGAAATATGCAACAAATTAAAAAAACAGCTTTTTCGATTTTTTTGGAAGAAGGAGAATATTTTTTTGAAAATGGTATGATAAGATGTACACATGTACTTCTGAGTTTAATATAAAGAGGGGTTATATTTGCAAAATTTTGAGAGAACTGACCCCAAAGAAACTATCTACACCATCCCCTAAAGATATTGCCGGTAAACTTTAACCAACAAAATGCTCCAAATACATAAATCTCTATGCCAAATTTATAGTATCTCTGCCAACGAACATTAGCTCCCGCTTTTATGAAGTTTTACGGGGTCCCTGGGAATCCTGTTTGTTTTATGGGTTTTATGAGTTTTACGGATCCCACCAGTATCTTGAATGTTTCACCGTGTCCTGAAAGTTTGTTATATTCTTCGTGAATTACCTGTATAGAATTTTCCATCCAAGAATAGACCGATTTAGATTTTAATGATGTTATCATCGACAACATAAGTAACCTAAATATAATTAAAAATTAATTAACTTATAAAAAATTAATTTATTCGTGGAATCGTGAAGAAAATTGAATGGATAATATAATTTTTTTTTAAGAATAAAAAAACACAGCACGACTTTAAGAAATAAAAGAAAAGTATTTCAATGTGGACATCGTTCGACGAAAGAAAAAACTTCATAAGAAGAGGTAGAAGTGTCAAGATTAGGAGTAAGCTAGAAAGAAAACGATACTATAACAATATGAGATTGCTGTTGGAAGAAGCATAATCTATCATAAAATCCTAACTCAGATATTTATTTGGTGATACACGAATTCTGTTTGTTAATTAATTGCCGCAACATTACCGTACTCGCAAAAAAAAAACTAAAAATATTATGACCTACCACTTTTAGTTATGAAGTAAATTCAATGTATTACAATAAAAAACAAAAACAAATGTAAAACGTCTAAGGAGTAGGAGCAATAAATAACAAAATGGGTATTAATATAATATTTAAACTGTTTCCCTGAACAGGAAAAATGGGATGCTATTACGGTAATACTGTATAAATAAAGTTTTAACTTTTTCCCCAGCGTGAATATAAAATGCTGTATTTATTTTCATGTAGCATATATATATATATATTCATTCGTGAATTTGCACGTATATGCGAGAAAGATGTTTTAATTTCGTATTTTTTGTTTTATAATAAAGTACTCTTGTACTTAAGAAAATCCTTAAGAAAAGTGAAATTCAAGCAGCTTTTAAATATGAACGTCTCATTTAACTTATTGTAAAGAAATTGCCTGAATAATACCAGTAAAACGAATTGAAAATCTATTTTAGTTAAACTTTGCTTCAGCACCATCAGCCTGATAATTATTCTCAATCTCACATAATGAATTGAGTATTTTAATAAAACCGTGTACATTCATTTTATAAAATATTTCAAATTTTTATAAAATATTTTCTTAATTCAGCAGACCGTATATAATTATATCAATAACTTCCACATAAACGTTTAAATTTTATCTTTTTATACCTTGTTGATATAGCTTACTGTTTTATAATCGTCAGTCCAATAAATAATAATTAGTTATTAATAAAATTATAACTTTTTGAGGTAAATTATTTTCATAACTTTAGATATTTGTATTGAACCTAGCTAGCGATTCTAAACAAATTAAAGAAGTCCGTGCCTTTGTTCTACGGTGTAGATACGGAATAACCGTTGAAATGTATGCGCTGTACTCAACCTACAGTATGCTTTACGTGTGAATAGCAAATGGGGGGCGTATTTTTATATTACAATACAAACCGTAGAACGTGCCCAAAGTCATTCCCAGTACCCTGCGCAATATCATAATATATTTAAACTTGCAACAACACTATGCGTTTAACTTTTGATGTAAATGTTTAAAAATTTCCGTTTTATGAAAAACGGAATTTTTTTATAGTAACTTTCCTTTTCAGTAATATTTTTAAAATCAAAAATATTATTGAATGCGGTTTTGGTTAATAAACTGCTGAAAATTACATCATGTTGAATATATAGATTATTTTTACACGAAGTACAAATATTTCAATTGTATTAAACAAGTTTGTACATTTCCCTCCATTTCCTAAAATTAGAATAACAATGAAACTCTGAAAAGTATTCTATAAAAGTAATCAAATATTTTTTTTTTTAATTTTAAATGAAATTCTTATTAATTACAGTAATATAGTAACTTTCTTTATTTTTCTGTTTAGCCTCCGGAACCACCGTAAAGTATTACTTCAGAGGATGATATGTATGATTGTAGATGAAGTGTAATCTTGTACAGTCTCAGGTCAAGTGAGATGTGTGGTTAATTGAAACCCAACCACCAAAGAACACCGGTATCCATATAGTATTCAAATCCACACAGCAACTTAAACAGGTTTTATTGTCGTATATATCCCTGCTTTCTATATTTTCTGGCCAACTTAATACACCAAGATAATATCAATCCCCCTAAATAATTCCTAAAATATCTTTACTATTAACATAATCTAAGTATATAAACTTCCTAAGTACGCCTACACGAGCGCAGTTATTATTTTTACAACCGACCTTCCGATTATTAATATTTTCTACTCTTATAAAATCTTTGTAACCCCTAATAATTGTTTTTCGTTTGCTTCAAGCCGTGTTTGAAAAATGTTATCATCATTATTTCCGTCAGTTCTGATTGCAATTGTACCAAAAGAATGCAATTGCATTGTACAAAAGAATTTGTACCATACGGTACAAATTCTTTTCTTTTTTTTTTATTTAAACGTTTACATATTATAATACCTTAAGATAAAACTGGGTCTTATTTCGAAAGCGGAAGATTCCTTAAGTTTCATTTTCTGAATTAATAATATCGTTATGTAAATTATCTATGGATTAAGGAATAATATATATTATCAAATTGTTAATACTTATCACTCGTAGTAGTAGTAATTCCATTGATATTTTATCATAATTATTTCGCTGAATCTGTACTATTCGGTAAAGTCAATTATTTTAATCATTTAACGAATGTTCTTCGTGCTTGTCTCTCTATTCCTTATATTCATCAGACTTGGAAATGAGTGACTTAATCCGTGAAGTGTCAGATAAATTATACGTTGTTGGTTTTTTACTAGCCAAAGACGTTTACATAATTTTATGTTTTGCATACTGCGTCATGAAATGATGTCTCTTTCGGTAAGCCTCAGGAAAGGTAAATGACGTTGTGGAAAGGCGACTTATGAAAAATTGATTGTTTAAGGGACGGTATGCGATTTCAATCCAGAGAACTGAAATTGGAAGTTATTTCCTGCACGCATGGAATCGGGAATACTCTGATTTTATAACGAAGAATTTGGTACGGATATGCCGCTGTTAAGTAATTTGAAACATTTTGTAAGGGTCGTATGTAAGGATATCTTACTCCGTAACACGGTCTGGACGTAGAAACAGATGAATATTTTTGTCAAGGTGATAATAAAATGCGGTACGATTACACTTAGCACTGGGCGTTTACGGTAATTTACAGAAAAGAAAAGAATGCTTCATATATGCGGTCTCTAGTCGACCGAAAGACAGTTACTAAGTGTTATAAAGAAGTATATTAGACTTGGAACGGAACATAATCTCTGATTATTGGTGGAATTATGTTATACCAATCTACAAGATAACATTTTTACACACCAAACTGTTAATCTCTCAGTTAATTTTCGAGATCCAATTACCGGGGCGCATACAAACGCAGTGAAGAGTTTACGACCAGCAGCGAAAGCACGAAACTGTGAGGATTATTGTAAATCGAAATTCACCCTAAAATACGAATTTATGTACAGACAATGTAATCGATAAGGACCCATTCGGTCAATATTTTTGTATTTTGTCTTGTTTTGGCTTTCAAAGACATGGCACAAATAACTGGCCATCATGATCATGTGATCTTACACCGTTAGACTTCTCAGTTTGGAGAATTTTGAAAAATAATGTCTTCTCCCTTAAGCCTAAAGATTTGCAGCAGTTGAGACAAATAATCGAAGCCGAATTTTAAGCGTTAAACGCAAGCTAAGATTTGTGTAAAAAAATTGGTTACAGGTATAAAAATAAAAATCTTGAAGTACATGGGCAGGATTTTGAGCAGCTCTTTTAAGGTTTTAAAAAAATGCATAATAAATTTTATTACGTGTAAAAAATGTATTGTTGATTTAATAGTACAAGTATTGATTTCAGCTTTTGAAATATTGTATAGTTTTTTTTTTAAAAATGGCATTATCAAGAGTTTCAAAAAGCAGCCTTAACAATCAACGTACACAGTTTTTTAATTCATTCAGCTCTGGGGGTATCATCTTTTAAATATAATCGGGTTACATTGGCGTACACGTTGAAAGTTGGTCCGAACTGAATCGTTAAAGGAATCCACATAAATTAATATTGTTACAAATTTCGCTCGGTTATAATCAGTCATAGTTTCAGTAATTAAGAGTCGTGTAATATTTATGATCGGTTAATCATATTCAATAATTCAGCTTAGTTATTAAACCATCAATCATCATTCGACATGACATTCTCGTCACACTACCGTTCCAAGAGTATGGATAATTTTGTATTATATAGCAATATTAAATTAATTTATCTAAGTTACGACTTTCGGGTCTTTTTTTCTCAAATTCAGTTTGCTGATCGAGTTACTCCGGTAGCACATGATTCAGGCGTTTGCTATTGGCTTTTATATAATGAAATGAGAAGTATTTAAAATTTAAACAAGTTATTATGATGTTAAAATATTATTTCTTGCATCGTTTATTCATTAATATATTTTGATAAAAAAAGATAAAATAAATATTAAATCGGTTAAAGTTATAATAATATTATTCAAATTAATTTGTATTTATTTTTGAGCAAAAGTCCAACTTCCGAAACTATTAAATAGACTTTTTAAAAACTTGATACTCGCATAAAACGGTGGAACAAGATCTTCTTTTAACAAAAAAAAAAGTCGTAAACATTTTTAATATGTAGCACAGTATTTTGAAGGCCGTGTGGGCCTCAGACGTGGATAACATCCTCATTTGACCGTCCGTAAAAAAATAATAAATGAAAGTAACTTCTAGATACTTTATCTAGCTAAATTTGTGAAGGGCGGTCGGTGGTTTTGGAGAAAAAACAAAAAATTTGTCATGGGTTACTCTACGCTAAGATAAAATAATATCTTTTCTTTCTTTCCCTGCTTAGCCTCCCGTAATTACCGTTTAGATAATACTGCAGAGGATGATATGTATGAGTGTGAATGAAGTGTAGTCTTGTACAGTCTCAGTTCGACCGTTCCTGAGATGTGTGGTTAATTGAAACCCAACCACCAAGAACACCGGTATTCACGATCTAGTATTCAAATCCATGTAAAAATAACTGATTTTACTAGGATTGAACGCTAGAACTCTCGACTTCCAAATCAGCTGATTTGGGAAGACGCGTTCACCACCCGGTGGATTAAGATAAAATACAACTATGTATAATATAGAACTTTGTATGAAGAATTAAAAAGGTCTACAAAAATTCAAGTAAAATTTATCACCTGAACAAAGGACCAAATTGAATAATAAGGCTTAAACCAGATATTCCTGATTTCATAATTTTGAACTTATAAATCATGCTATGAACTAAATTATTTACAACTAATTTTATTAAAATTATTATACAAAAATTTCGAACGGTTATTTTACAGAAAGTCATAATTTATTATTAAGACCTACAATTGAACTCTAAATAAAAAAAAAAATATGTATATATTTCGTAAGCCACAGCAAGGAAATAAATGTAGCAAAACAATATTAGGCAAAAAATACAGATAAATAAATAACATAAAATAAAAATATATTTTTTAAATATATATATATATTTCACTTTCTTGTGGACACGATAACTGGACCATCGGAGTAAAAATGGGAGGGGTTTTTTTTAAAAAAAACAAAAGATCGCTATAACTTTCTTATTAAGTAAATTATCGAATTCGTTTAAAGTTCCTACTATTGTTTGCATAATGGCTTAAAACCTACCCAAGTAACGATTTTGATATCACCAACCACTGGCTCAGGGGACTGAAAAACTGGGGTTTCGAAGAAAAAATAGAATCTTACCTCCCTTAATAGGCATAGTATCGAATCTGTTTAAAGTGGTCGTTACTTCTCTAAACATTACCTAAAACTTTTGTCTGATACAATTTTTGATATTACCAACCCTTACGGCAAGGGATGACCAAAACAAAAAAACAAATATCGCTATAAGTTTCTTATTTAGTAACATATAGAATTCGTTTGAAGTTTGTACAATTCTTTGGATAAGGACCTAAACCATATATAGGTAAATTTTTTTTGTCACCAACCGTTGGTCCAGGGGGTGAAAAAATGGGGTTTCGAAGACAAAATAGAATCACACCTCCAGTAATAAGTACAGTATCGAATAGGTTTTGAAGTGGTCGTTAAGTTCTCTAAACATTACCTAAAACCTTTATCTGAAACATTTTGGAATGACGATACCTTACGGCAAGGGATGACCAAAATGTTACTGAAATTGTAAGAAAATGCGGTCTGTCGTATGCTAAACATGTGAAACTTTTTCACATGCAACCATTGTCATATCGAATAAATTTGAAGTTTTTCTTAACTTTAAGGTGGGAATCTCTTTTATCCCCTACTTAGCACCGGTGATTAATTATTTATTAAAATAGCATATACTTATAAACCGTTTTTATTCTTAAATTTACTTCAGTACTTTATTTTTTACTGCATTTTTTACATTGCACATTATAGTATAAAGAAATCTAGAGAAGTACAGTTTCTTTACAATTTATTGATTGTTTAGAGTGCTGTTTTATGCTAAGACTTTACATACTCTAATCCTCATGCAACATCATTCTGTGTTTAGTTTTTAACATTAAAAAGTGGTATTTATTAATGTTAATCGGCTTATAAAAATTTCTACTTATAATAAACAAATCATATCATTTTAGTACTGTATGCACACATAGTATTGCTGGAATAATTATTAGATAAATTTTCAGAAATTAACTTTTTAAATAACGGGTGAAATAATTTTAAAGATTTTAAATTATAATATTAGGTTGATAGTGTTTCCAAATTAAATAATAACCCGCTGTATTTTTATTTAGAAAAAAGATTCTATATTAAAGGAAACTTGTTCCGCAATGAATTATAGTACAACACAGAAAAAATTCTAAAATTCTTCAGTGACCTGAATTACTGCTACGAAAATTAAATATTATTCTATACTATATCGTTTCCACAGCTTAAAAAAAAAAATATTACGGAGAAAAGGTTTGATAGATGTATTATCATAACATTCAATTACTCATTCGTGAGCGTAGCGAATGACATGATGGTGGACATCATTTATTATTTGTGTATTTTTAAGTGCTAGCCGATATTATTACTAGCACGCACGCATAGTCGTATATTACATCCATCGGCAAAAATCTATACATTTCGTAAATCCGGGGCGTTACATCTTTACTACTTGAATGATCGTTACATCAATGAATGCAAAAGGAGTCGCTGAAGAAGAAAAAGAATAAGTTTGACCTGAAAATATATTACCTGACCGGGATTCGAACCCGGACTTCCGGATGAAAGGGCGAGACGCTACCACGTAGGCCTGCTTGTTGATATAAATTAGCGTAGTTTTTTATGCTTTGCATCCACTGTAGTCGTACTTTTCAGATGAGTTTGAACCTTACTTACTCGCTTCATAATGAGATCAAAAAATTGTGGGTGACCGTGTTTTATTCCGAATTTTTATTTATTTTTTTTTTTTTTTTGTTAATCTAGGCAATTTCATTTTTCAACAGCGAAATTTTTCTTTAAAAGGCCGTTTTTTTACTAAATTTTAATGTAACTCAATTTACTTCCGTATGAACTTATTCATTGAATAGTCGTGACCTATCTTCCTTTTTCACCAATCGCCCTAAGTCTACCACTTTACATCACACTTGGTATGATGTGAGGTACAGGTAACATTGCTTAAAAAAATAAATTATTTTGTTTCAATTTTTATATATATATATATATATATATATATATATATATATCAATCTCAAGAAATCTTTAACTCAATCCGTCTCTATTTCTTGTTTTATCTTAACTCTTGTTCATATTCTAATAAATAAAATTTGTTAGACTGTTATTTTCATCGACTCTTACAACATGGGCATCCTCCCATCGTAGATTTGTTCGCCTGGAATAATGAAAGACCTTTATCATTTTACTCAACTCCCCGTGAAACACAAAAATAAATAATAATTTCTCATTTTTCCCAATCAATGTGGGCGCTTTTGAATCAATATTTTTCCAATTATGCATATAAGATCAATTTCATCCAGAACGGTTAATTTTGAAAACAAACAAATACCTACCGAACATTCGCCACATGTACCGTATTTCCGGATTGTATTTATATAAGGTTTTAAATTTCAGTGGGACAAGAATTTAGCTAACAGAAGATAACGATGGTGTTGATGGTAATACAATTTCAATAAGGAAATAATTTAGAAAAATGAAGGAACTCGATTTAGTATATATAGGTTTAGATAAAATTCGTATAGACAAAATTAGTAGAAAGTAATTTTATAAAGCTCTTCGTCCGCTTGGCTTTCCTACAACCAAACAGACTAACTTCCTCTCATTTATGTTCAACAGTTAAATCATCAAGGAAACATTAATATCACACCAAATTGAATACATACTTGACAGAAATCTACTGCTTCCCTAAAAGTGCAACCATTTCCTTACATATTTGTGCAGAGGACGTCGATTTAATCGACCTAATAATGAACAGTTGCTAAAATTTTCATCGAGATTAATAGGATTTTTTCCTCCTATCCCGATTCGAATATTTATGCCATCATCCAAGAGCTAAACCGGGTTCAAAAAGAACAGCTATACGTACAGATGAAATTTACACCAAGGGAGACAGCCATTAAGACATTAAAATAAAATTTTCCGGCTATGAAGATAAAAAAGCTAGAAGCAAGGGTTATGAAAACAATGCAATTTCTTTTAAATTTACTCCGGTGTAATATTTTTTTTAAAGTAAAGTATTAATAATTAATGTAATTAGAGTATGGTGTAACAGTGAAAGGAATTAAAAACTCAATGAATGTTATACACTACATCCTTGATTGCTTAATTTTTTAAGTATCTTTGAGATGTAAATTTTTTAGTCGCGCCGCGCATTTTTAGATAGGTCCTAAAAAAGTGTGATTCGTTAGCTTTTGAAGCGAAACTTTCGTTCATGGAAATTCAGGCAAGCCGGGTTTAGCCGAGCGTGGGAAACAGTATGCTGGGTAGTGAATAAGTCTGATTTGTCAGGCTTAGAGGTAAAACGCTCATTCGGGTAAAGTCGGGTGAGCCGAGTTTAACCGAGCAAAGAAGAGACAGTAGTCAGTTGGATTGTATGTACTATATACATTATTGTTATTCCTAATGTTACGTTGCAATCTATTCAACTAGTAAACAATAAGCTGATGATTAGGAACGAAATGAGGATTATATATATATATATTATGACACGTAAATGTGGTACAGTCTGATATAGATTCAGGCCGACCATCGGGTGGCTAATTAAACCCCAATTACCAAAGTACACCGGTATCCAGTTTCTATTATTCAAATGCGTATAAAGTAACTAAATTTACTAGGATTTGAACCTCAGAACCTTCGACTTCGAAAATCAGCTTCAAATCACAAGTGATTTGATGAGTCAGCGATTAGACCAGCCCGGTGGACTATACAAAATATATGTAAATAATATTAATTTAATTTATTCCTTTTGTGCCTTGTTCATGATTCGTCCAAGTAATGTCATCCATTATATTTAGATGTATAATATTAAACGATTACAATAAATAACTATAGAAGTCTTCACTTCGGCTCTGCGATCTTAAGCGCTCACAATTTTATTCTAAATTATTTTTACCATTTTTTTTTGTAATTACTTATTTATTATATTAATTCATTCCAATAAGATTATTAATTTTTAAAATTAATATTATCATTCAACAAAAAGGAACAAGTTAGGTAAGTTAAATATTTTTTTATGAAGAATAATACGTAGTATAAGTTTTGTTTCGTTTTTTTTTTATTTTAAGGTACTTTGAATTAAATTAGTTTTAAATCTAATCTATCAGCTGCAATTCTCGTAAAATGCAAAGTAACCTTAATCCGCAATTAACGTAGAGTTTCACTTCACTTTAAAATTACTCCATTGAGTCCGAATGCAACTATCCGATTCCATCCCGCTAAAAAGTTTATAATTTTTCATTATCAGAGTATATATCACTTCCTATAATATCCTTTAGTTTATTAAATATATCGAATACAATGTTTTTTTTTTGTTTTTTTTTTAAATTAAGTAAGCAGAACTGATGAAGTATGCAATAAAGTAAGCGTAAATAAATAAATTTAAAAAGTCAGTAAAAAAACGTTTATCTTACGGTAAATACAGGATATATAAAATATTACTCTACTTTCTTTTTTCGAAAATATATAATTGTCACTTTAAGTGAGCGAGACAAAGGATAACACATACAAAGATGTAAAGTTCATGAAAAAAAGAACAAGTATTTACTTCAAAGAAACAGAATGTAGTTACGTAAAAATGCAAGGAATTTTTTCAATAGCCCCTTCAACTCGAACGGCAAGATTGAAAATTTTATATCCTATAAAAGCGGTGTACAGGACATAGGATATATACAGAATTATCTGTCAAGGTTGAAAAGGACATCGAATCCAATAGGCTTTTTACGACTAACTTTAAAATAAACTCTATCACCTTCTTTACAATGAAATCTAACTTAAAAAAAATAAATAAACACTACATTAAAAAATCCATTACTTTCAAAACTAGACTTGATCTTTAAATTATAGATAATAAATTCGCATACTTACAATTACATTTAAAAAATCTGATGCGGACACCACATGATTTCCTTTTACGCCTATTAAATTACATATACGCATTTTTTGCTGTACTTCATTTAAACTTACTTCATATGAAAGCCAACTTTATTTTTTTAATAAACCGGGCAGTTACACAATTGATGAAATATTAGTTTTTATAACATAAAATATTTATACAATTATTCATCCAAGAATCTTACATGAAATATTAGGAAAAGAGTAAATGTCCCTTTATTACTTGTATTCCTAGATCAGTATTATTCGTATCTTCATGAGTTACTGATTAAAAAAATTTTCGATTTCTGGTGTGCGAGAAATACTCAGTTTTATTATTGGATTATTTGATGAATAATAAATTATGAATCATACCAATTCTATGAATCATGAGACCTTGCCGTTGGTGAGGGGGCTTGAGTGCTCAGGGATACAGAGTAGCTGGACCGAAGGTGCAACCATATCGGAGAGGTATCTGTTGAGAGCCAGACTAAGGAATGATTCCTGAAAGAGGGCAGCAGCTCTTTCAGTAGTTGTTAGGGGCGTGAGTCAGGACGACTTAAACGGCCGTATCAACATCACTCAGTCCTCTGAGTACTGCGCAGCTGAAAGCAATGGAAAACTACAGCTGCTTTTTTTCCAAGAAAATGTGGCTCTCTGCATTTTCACATAGCAATAATGGAGGCGCCTTCCTTGGTAAAATATTTCGGAGGTAAAATAGTCCCCCGTTCGGATCTCCGGGTGGGGACTACTAAGGAAGGGGTCACCAGAAAATTAAAAAATAACATTCTACGAGTCGGAGCGTGGAATGTTAGAAGCTTAAAAAAGGTTGGTAGGCTAGAAAATTTAAAAAAGGAAATGGGTAGGACAAATGTGGATATAGTAGGAATTAGTGAACTGAGGTGGGAAGAGGAAGGCGACTTTTGGTCAGGTGATTTTAGAGTAATTAACTCAGCGTCAAATAATGGGCAGGCAGGAGTAGGTTTCGTTATGAATAAGAAGATAGGGCGGAGAGTAGAGTATTTCAAAACGCATAGCGATAGAATCATTGTAATAAGGATAAAATCAAAACCTAAACCGACAACGATTGTTAACGTCTATATGCCTACAAGCGCCCATGATGATGATGAGGTAGAGTGTGTATACGAAGAAATTGATGAAGCAATTAAACACGTAAAAGGAGATGAAAATTTAATAATAGTTGGAGATTGGAATGCAAGCATTGGAAAAGGCAAGGAAGGAAATATAGTAGGTGAATACGGGCTGGGCAAAAGGAATGAAAGAGGGGACCGACTTATAGAATTTTGCACGAAGTATAATTTAGTAATTGCCAACACCCAATTTAAAAATCATAATAGAAGAATATACACTTGGAAAAAGCCAGGCGATATTGGAAGGTATCAGATAGATTATATCATGGTTAAGCAAAGATTTAGAAATCAACTCGTTGACTGCAAAACTTACCCTGGAGCAGACATTGATAGCGACCATAATTTGGTGATAATGAAATGTAGATTGGGGTTTAAAAACCTGAAGAAAATGTGTCAGATGAATCGGTGGAATTTAGAGAAGCTTGAGGAAGAGGAGGTAAAGAAGATTTTTGAGGAGGACATCGCAAGAGGTCTGAGTAAAAAAGATAAGGTAGAAATGTAGAAGAAGAATGGGAGAATGTTAAAAAGGAAATTCTTAAATCAGCAGAAGCAAACTTAGGCGGAATAAAGAGAACCGGTAGAAAACCTTGGGTTTCAGACGATATATTGCAGCTGATGGATGAACGTAGAAAATATAAGAATGCTAGTGATGAAGAAAGTAAAAGGAACTATCGGAAATTAAGAAATGCTATAAACAGGAAGTGCAAACTGGTGAAAGAAGAGTGGATTAAAGAAAAGTGTTCAGAAGTGGAAAGAGAAATGAACATTGGTAAAATAGACGGAGCATACAGGAAAGTTAAGGAAAATTTTGGGGTACATAAATTAAAATCTAATAATGTGTTAAACAAAGATGGTACACCAATATATAATACGAAAGGTAAAGTCGATAGATGGGTGGAATATATTGAAGAGTTATACGGAGGAAATGAATTAGAAAATGGTGTTATAGAGGAAGAAGAGGAAGTTGAGGAGGATGAAATGGGAGAAACAATACTGAGATCTGATTTTAAGAGAGCATTAAAAGATTTAAATGGCAGAAAGGCTCCTGGAATAGACGGAATACCTGTAGAATTACTGCGCAATGCAGGTAAGGAAGCGATTGATAGATTATACAAACTGGTGTGTAATATTTATGAAAATGGGGAATTTCCATCAGACTTCAAAAAAAGTGTTATAGTTATGATACCAAAGAAAGCAGGGGCAGATAAATGTGAAGAATACAGAACAATTAGTTTAACTAGTCATGCATCAAAAATCTTAACTAGAATTTTATACAGAAGAATTGAGAGGAGAGTGGAAGAAGTGTTAGGAGAAGACCAATTTGGTTTCAGGAAAAGTATAGGGACAAGGGAAGCAATTTTAGGCAACAGATTAATAGTAGAAGGAAGATTAAAGAAAAACAAACCAACATACTTGGCGTTTATAGACCTAGAAAAGGCTTTCGATAACGTAGACTGGAATAAAATGTTCAGCATTTTAAAAAAATTAGGGTTCAAATACAGAGATAGAAGAACAATTGCTAACATGTACAGGAACCAAACAGCAACAATAACAATTGAAGAACATAAGAAAGAAGCCCTAATAAGAAAGGGAGTCCGACAAGGATGTTCCCTATCGCCGTTACTTTTTAATCTTTACACGGAACTAGCAGTTAATGATGTTAAAGAACAATTTAGATTCGGAGTAACAGTACAAGGTGAAAAGATAAAGATGCTACGATTTGCTGATGATATAGTAATTCTAGCCGAGAGTAAAAAGGATTTAGAAGAAACAATGAACGGCATAGATGAAGTCCTACGCAAGAACTATCGCATGAAAATAAACAAGAACAAAACAAAAGTAATGAAATGTAGTAGAAATAACAAAGATGGACCGCTGAATGTGAAAATAGGAGGAGAAAAGATTATGGAGGTAGAAGAATTTTGTTATTTGGGAAGTAAAATTACTAAAGATGGACGAAGCAGGAGCGATATAAAATGCGGAATAGCACAAGCTAAACGAGCCTTCAGTAAGAAATATAATTTGTTTACATCAAAAATTAATTTAAATGTCAGGAAAAGATTTTTGAAAGTGTATGTTTGGAGTGTCGCTTTATATGGAAGTGAAACTTGGACGATCGGAGTATCTGAGAAGAAAAGATTAGAAGCTTTTGAAATGCGGTGCTATAGGAGAATGTTAAAAATCAGATGGGTGGATAAAGTGACAAATGAAGAGGTATTGCGACAAATAGATGAAGAAAGAAGCATTTGGAAAAATATAGTTAAAAGAAGAGACAGACTTATAGGCCACATACTAAGGCATCCTGGAATAGTCGCTTTAATATTGGAAGGACAGGTAGAAGGGAAAAATTGTGTAGGCAGGCCACATTTGGAGTATGTAAAACAAATTGTTGGGGATGTAGGATGTAGAGGGTATACTGAAATGAAACCACTAGCACTAGATAGGGAATCTTGGAGAGCTGTATCAAACCAGTCAAATGACTGAAGACAAAAAAAAAAAAAAAAAATATTAAGAAACAGTCATAAAGGAAAAAGAACGATTACTAAATAAAAGTACTTAGTATTATAGCACGTAATACCTGAAATTTTACTTAAATAAATAAAAATAATAAAAAATATAATTAAAAAATTGTGAGTGTATTAAATGAAAAACATTGAGTACATGTAATTAAGAGCACGTTCAAGAAAATTTTTTATTCAATTCAGATTTAATTAATTAGTTTTATTTAAAAATCATCTGCAATGTTGTTTTTATGAAAAGAAATTAATTTATTTTATATTGCAAGAAGTTCTTTTAAAATAAGATTACGTTGTACGATGGCAAAGGGTGAAATGCGAGGTCGTGAATGCAAAAAAGTTCGATTACCTGGTTTAACAGATATTTTTATGTTTTCAGAAATAAATAACTTTTTTAAGAAGGGGATAAAAAAAATCTTGCACCGTTATGCGCAAGAAGACAAACTTTTGGTTTTTTTATTTTTTCCCTCCTTCCAAGTTGCAACATGATAACCAACCACGCTTTTAACTTGACCCGTTCAAATCTTTTTCGACCTTAGATTGAGTGTAACTCATGGGCGACTCGACCAATCTTCATCAGATTTTCACATGCATATTTTCAAATATATTACTATAGCGTTTCTAAATATTAATGAAATCGATTCAATATTTTTGGAAAATTTTTTTTAGCCACAAAATTTTATACATAGGCCTATAAATAAATATATAAGGAAACTACAGTTTAAGTATATGATATTTTAGTACTCATACCTCAAAACGTAAAGATAATTCATTTACACCCCTCACTCCCACTATGCGACCGCAAGTAATACTACGAGTATAATTTTCTTCGAAATGTCGGTAAAAATATTTATCAAAAATAAATATTTTTTATTCATATTTACCGTTATTCATAACATATATCAAGTAAATTTAAAAAAATGTAGGAATTTTATAGGAATAGGAGGAGATATGCGTAAAAATAAAAATTAAATCGCTAAAATTTTTAAATTACAGTTTTTCAAATCGTTAATTAGATAAGAATGCATTAAAAAAATCTCTAAGCCAATTATTACACGACTGCCCAAAAAAAAAAAATGTAATAAATTTAGGGTGTATGAATATATGTATGTTTGTTTGTTCCACCGTAACAGCTCAGTGGCTGAACCGATTTAGAAGTATGACCCCGTGTTCAAATCCTTACGTTACCGTAAGTGTCATAAGAAATGACATATATATATGCAGATGATTCAAAAGGAAAGAGAAATAATCTGGGAACTGTTTCTAGAGCTTGAAATAAGAAAATAAGTTCATAAAAAATATATGTCCAAAATGCTTTGTTATAGAGTTACGGCTAGCGAAAACTTTCGCGCGGATATCAGTTTTCCCGGTAAAATTAAAGTATATTACGGGTAAACTTGATTTATTATGTTTTTTGATCTGAAAAATCGAATAAAATAGATCCCAGAACTGTATTTCTTGTAGTTTTCATGATATCTAACGTAAAACAGAAAAATTCGGTGGCGAAAAAGATTTTTAGATTTGAAGTACAATAACTTTGTTAAATAATTAATAAGTTGGTAAATTTTATTATAAATTCTTTATTATATCTGAATATAATTTTGTAAGTATAAATTGAATGTTTAATATACTTGAATTTCTAAATGAATTTATATTTATATATTTAAATATATATTTTAAGTATATATTTTAAAATATTTATTATATATTGAATGTGAACTGGAACCGTTACTGAATGCGATTGAACAAGAATAATGAGACTGCCATTTGTACGCGACTGGCTAGAACTGAACAAGAATGACGACTGAAGAATGAATAATGAATGACCACAAGAATGATGATGAACTTGCTTAAATAATGTTGTCGGAGCAAACTGCTTCGTCAGGAGTCGAGTGAAACCGAAAGGAGTCGAGTGACGTGTAAGGGGCCGCTGAATCGTCAGCAGCCGAATGCATACGAAAGAATCCAAGTGTACTGTAAATATCCGAATTCATACGAAAGGGGCCGAGTGTAATGTAATATCCGAATGAATCCGACAGAAGCGGAAGATATTTAAATTTAAAAATTCTATTAAATTCGTTAAAGCTCCAACATATAAATGATCCATATGGCTTAGATCCGGCCCCTGCATGATAGGAGGGGACGTTTTTTAGCGGGTGAGAGCCCCGCGCTACCGTCAGTGCGGGCCTGACGGCGGCTGGCAGTGTTTTTCCCTTCCCCCTACGGAAAAAAAGAAAAAACATATAAATGATAATAACAAAATATAAATATGTAGAGTATTAAAAAATTAAAAAAAAACCTAAGTCCGAACAAATATACTATACCATATAAAGGAAAACACGTTATACTTCTTCAGTTTTTATTTGTAAATGGAGGAAGAATGAAATTTAAAATAATAAAAATGGCAATAATGAGAAGAAGGCAAAGTAAAAAATATAGTAATAAATATTTGAAGTTATAAATACAATATTTTAATTATAAATGAATTAATTCACCAGAAATAACCGTAATTTTATTTATGAAATAAAATTACGATGTAATAACGAAATACAGAAAAAAGCAAGCAAACCACATAATAGGTTTCAAGCAGATAATAAATATAATGTATTCAATATAAATTTAGGACTAGAAATTTTTTTTTTTTAATTTGCATGCACTGTACCTGCTTACAAAAGACCATAGGACAATAAATAAATAAATAATGGGACAATAAATTTGTTAGAACAAAGAGACTTTTTATATGAAGTGTTATAGGAAATTTATTGACTATTGAGAATTAGTCTATTAGCAAATAAAGAGGTCATTTTTTATTTTTTTACCTGAGCAAAAACTCAGGCTTTTATTTTCATTTTTGATTCAAATTAAGGTTTATATTAAAAGTGTTGTATTATAAAGAGTAATAAATATACGAAAACTAGAGTCAATTAATTCGATTTGACTTCAAAATGAATTATAGGGCATAAAAAATATATTATAAAAATAATAACTAAAAAAAAATTATAAAGCGGTTAACTTATTAGGTATAAAAAAATATTGAGATCAAAACAAGATACAGATGAGAAAAAGATAAATATATGTTTCAATAAAATAATAATGATAATAGAAAATAAAGTTTATTTCATTATTAATGTTCCAATATATTCAAATCTTAATGGAAATCTAGAATAATGATTTTATATGAAAAAATGGCAATAATGTAGCAGAACTTTACAGTACTTTTTTTCTCTTATAAGAAGAAAACTAAGGAATCCCGTTTTAGTTATTAAAAAAAAACTAAATATCTAATGTGGACAATACATGACTTCCTTGTACGTCTAAATTACATATATAAATTTATTTAAAATGAAAAGTAAATAAAATTTTATTTTATTAAAAATTTCTGATATTTTTACATAATTTTTTTTTGTAATTGAACTATTATTCATCGTTAAATTTATTTTACCATGAGAGGTTAATAATTATTAATAAATCAATACGTATAAAAAATAAAAAAAGTTGGAAATGAATACGATTCAAACCGATGTGCCTTCCCCTTGTAAGAATTAGATATTTCATTAATTAAAATTTCGTTTGGCTACAACAATGGAACCAATGAAAATAAATACCACTTATTAATTAAAAGCTCTTAATGAGGGCTCTCATAAATTTAGTAAAATCCTAATTGCTCGAGATTTTTTTGGACACTTTTGGTTCAGTCGATTCCAATCAAAAGGGGAGGTGCACAACTAGATGTTACAGACCTAAATCAAAAATTTCAACATCCTAAGGCTAATCGTTTTTAAGTTATGCGAGATGCGTACGTACAGACGTCACGCCGAAACCAGTCGAAATGAATATTTCCGTTTAGAGAGAGATTTCCGCTTAAATATTTTTAAGCATCAAATCTTTCAAATTTTGGATAAAAAATTTTTAATTATATAAATTTGATAAAAAAGTGAAGAAGCCCGTAATTCTTCAC
The DNA here is from genome assembly GCF_047948215.1 of Lycorma delicatula. Lineage (NCBI taxonomy): Eukaryota > Metazoa > Arthropoda > Insecta > Hemiptera > Fulgoridae > Lycorma > Lycorma delicatula. The sequence continues at coordinate 127,300,888 of NC_134462.1, forward strand.
TTTTGTGGGAAAAATTTATTTAAAAAAAGGGAACCCTAACGACAAAAAAAGTTAATTTAAAAGAGAACTGTTCAAAAATAAATAAATCGCGATTTATTGATAAAAAAAAGTATAACATTTATGAAAGTAATAAAAGTAAAATAGCTTTTCATTTTGGATTTTTAATATATATAGGTTCCAAAGCTACTTTTAATTTTAACAACCCTTAACTGATGAAGAAAAATACAAAAGAAAACGTTTTTTTTTTTAATAATCAAAATTAACAGACGAAAAAACAAGAAAAACAAAATATTTTTTTAGAATTGGGGAATAAATTTATCTAAATCTAAACCTCTTCAATACAGACTAAAATAAGAAAAAGCAAATTTTCAAAAAAACCTTTTCGGCATTTTAGGTCCGAGGTCTGTAATTTAAAAAAATTGTACACATTTCTTGATAGCTCTACATATAAAGTACAGCAGTCCCGCGTTTAACCGACTCTCCGGATTAGACGACCTCTTGATTTTTTATAAATATTAATTTTTCAATTTGTTTTTTATAATTTAGTTTATATGATTTAATGTAATTAGACCCTATACAGTTCAGTACTGTGTTAATTAAGCGCTATAATAATATAATTAGACCCGCATGCAAACGAAAGCTGTTTATGAAATGTAAAATACGGTACACGAGTTGACTTTATACATTACTGTACGGCACCATGTCTGACTGATACATTTCTCAGCTAGCACAAACAGGAACAATTTACGTTGTTATCTCTAGCATTAATTTCACAAAATTAATTTTAAGCGGTTCTATTGAAAAACCTTATCAGTATGATGATGTTAAACCGAAATTTAGCACAACATACTGAAAAGGATTAGACCTATTAGAATAATACTTATAAATAACAAATTAAAGTATTCAGACTTTACACAAACCTAAAAGGAAACTAAATTACAAAAGACAAAATAGTAGTAACTACGGTAACTAAAGAACACAGATCTTTGACGAACAAAACTCTTTGACCTATTTCTGTTTCCATGATGATAAAAATATAGTAATGAAGTTTTATATAATTTTATAATTTTTTTTTTCTTTTTTGAATATTCTTAATTCGTAACTTCACACCAAGGGGGCTAAGACCTCGATCTAAACCTTAAAACTTTCCCTGGGACAACACAAATATATCCTGTAGATTTAAAAGCAATGGGTCGGTTGGTTCCCGCGTGATGCTATTGCAAACAGACAAACTTTCGGAATTATATATATTTCAACTTTAAGAGGTGGCGGATTTTTTATTACACATGCTATGTAGGGAACAAATTCGCTGCAATAATGTTTTCTCTAAAATGCTTCTGAAGAAAATCGAAATATTTTTTCGCGAACTCCCAAAGAATTTTTGAAAAAATAATATGACTAATGCCCCCATTATATCGAAATATTCGAGCCAGATTTTAAGAAAATAGGTTTAGTCAGTTCCGAGATATAAGACCAACAGGAATGCGATACACGTATGTACATACATATTTTTTGGTTTAAACTATTTAGAGCCTAAAACTTAAGAGATTTCAAAAAAACTATACCGCATTTTTTTATATGATCACCATACTTTCTCCTTTATTATAGTTATTCGTGCTATTTTCGCCGGGAAATTAAAAAGTTAAAAAAATTCAACTCTGTTTTAAGATATTTTGCCGAGTAATCTATGTTAATCACAGTTAAAAATTCCTAAGCAAAGTATATGAATCATATTAACAAAAAAAAAATTCTTTTAAAATGGATTCAACATCTAGAAAAAAACATTATGAAAAAAAATTATTTCGACCCAAATAAAGTTGCAACAAAATTAGTTAAATTTTCAAATCGTTATGTTGATATATAAAAAAAAAAAAAAAAATTTGAAGTTAAAAATAATCAAATTCACAGTTTTAAGAGTGATGGAATCTACATCCTAAACACCCGTGGGATGAAAACTGGGATTTGTTTTTTCAGTTCATTAATTTAAAACAACCGAAATTTAAAAAATAATATAAAACTCACATTTTAAATAACAGCAGAACAGAATAAAAACAAATCGCCGCCGAAAAATCTTTCCATACATTCCAACCGCCTTACACACAGTCTTTAATAAAATAAATTCCACTACTAGATAAAACATAGTCAAATTTAATGAGTATGAATTAAACCGTTTCTGCGATATTGTTTTCTTTTTTTTTTTACTCCAAAGGTAACAAATAAGAAATATAAAATCCTAAGAAATCAATTTTTTTTCTAGCAACAGTATTTTCCCTATAAATAGATCATAACCGCCGGGAAAAGAAGCATAGCTATTTGTTCGTAAGTTTGTAAGTATGTTTTACATATATCAAAATTTAGAAATTTAAAAACTTTTTAAGTGTAATGCAACTATTAATTTCTATTTTAAATTCGACTACTATTTATTTTATTTGTACAGGAAATTAATCGATATATCAATGATGTTTGATTTGCTTAATTCTTAAAAAATAAAATATTTAAAATTTTTTCTTATACACGAGGAGCGTAGAAGGAACAATCTGAGCAAAAGGAGATGCCGCCAGTAAATATAGATTTGAACTCTATGACATTTTGTGGAAGGTTGATGTGGGTGTTTGGAAATATGACATCAGGAGTGAGACTAACTCAACTGTTTATAACGTTTTACGCAATTCATTTTTTTTTCTATTTTCACAAATGAACATATTCTCCGATTTGACATTTTGTAATTTATTTTGTTTTTATTATTACAAATAAATAATTTCATCTCACCAATATTTATAAATATATAATAAAATAATTCGATCTTTATTATATAGTGAAACTGTTCAGGCCAGTAATAAGAAAAGAAGATTGTAAATAAATAAACCTTGGTTAAAATAACTTGTATCTAAAAATAAGTACTATTACACTAAGAAATTAATAAAAAAAATAATTAATAAAAAAAATAATTTAATTTATGTGTTTCAGGTAATTGTAGATGTATTAAGTAATGAATTTAAGTTTTTTCAGTTTTAATATTCTATTTTCAATTGAAATTATATCGATTCCTGTTCTGCTTAACATCTCTCCAAACTTATATTTTAATTTTTTTTTTCTCAACCAAATTTCCAGTTACTGCCAAGTCTGAGTGGATGAGTGTATTTATTTATGTATGTATGTATGTATGTACGTACGTGTGTGTGTGTGTGTGTATATATATATATACACACACACACACACACACACACACACACATATATATATATATATATATATATATATATATGTGTAAATGGAATTACTGCTACCAGCTTGCGGCTTGCAGGCCTAAAAAAGCTGCAGAAGTAGTGCAATGTAAGTGTTAAGTGTACCGGCACACATACAGTCTGGAACAGACTCAGACTGATTACTCCTGATACTTGTTAATTAAAACCCAAACACCAAAGAACACCGGTATCCACAGTCTAGCATTCAAATCCATATAAAACTAACTGCCTTAACAAGGACTCGAACCTTATAACTCTCAACTTTGTAAATCATGACTTTGCAAAATATTTTTATTATATATATTTATTCTAACATATAATGTACTTCAATCTCTTACACAACTCACCAACGACATTGAAAAAAAAAAAAAAACAATTTTTATGCAAATGGCATCCGTTATGTCTAATCACCTTAATTTCTTGATACATTAATGAAGAAACAGAAATAAAGAAGATAAAAGGATGAAATTAAAATAAAAAAGAAAAACAGAATAAAGATAGAAGATGTAGTAAAAGAAAGAGGTGAAAGAGAAACTCATGTGATTTCATTTATTAAATACTACTCATGCCAAGTGGAAATTTAATAATTTTTTTAAATCATAATACTCACTTAGGTAGTATTCAAAGAAAATTCTAATATAAGTGTAGTTGTCACATTTAACATCAAATCAGCTCTCAGATTGTCTATAAAATATCAAAAAGTAACATGTTTTTTTGTAATTATATATGGCGAGAATGTATCTACTGGTCTACAGTTCCATTATCTCTTGCTAGTACAAGAAGTTAAAAGGGATAGACAACATCAAAATCTTAATTCAAGATCTATCTGTCAGTCAATAACCATTTTTACTACATTATGATTCCACAGAGCTAATATAAATTTCAACCAAGCTGACTGACATCACTGAGAGAACTATGATTTATAGATTTAAAAGTGAGCGAAACATCAGGATGATGTCAAGGGACAACCTATTATACTCCACCTACATAATCAATGAGAAAAATAGCTCTACATCAAAATAATCTTCCACAAAGAATCTTAAAATTAATGTGACTGATTAAAAAATAAAATTAATTAGAGCAAAATCAATTTTATGTAGAATTAGCACTACCATATTTTGACAACCTCTTTTTTCATTGATGATAACTAGAATAATAAAGTAGATAACTAATTATTCTGTTACAGTTATCAGGAAGAATTTTATTTTGTTAAACTGCTTTACATACTGCATACTAAAATACTTTAAAAGTATATTCTTCATTAACATGTAACAAGAAAGGTTAGTTTTATGTAGTCTAAATTTATACCTGAGGCCTGCATATATTACGGCTGCATAGTTTTCTTAGCAACGTAATTTTTATTTTGTTTCTTTGCACTTCAGTCAAATGGACCTTAATTTTCCAGGAAAAACAGAAAGTAACAGCAAATTTTAATTGTAAAAAGAAAAAGTTTTTGGACATTCAGCGCTAGAAGCCGATGAAAAATATTTATATTATTAATATTTACATTTTTCTGTAATAAACAAATGCCATGTGATCAAAAATAATAATGTGAAAATCTATTATATAAAACTAAAACTAAAGAATCAGTTTTTATATTACTTGGCAGTAGGTCATAACATTAGTACTGAAAATTAAAGCAACACGCTTACAAACACCCTATAATTATTAGCAAGTGTAAAATTCGTGCCTTGTTATACTGTAGTGCAGCACTAATACCAGTGCACCTCACATCATGTGAAATTATTAACATGCAAATATTTTTTATTTCTTTATAGAATACTGATCTTGGTGTACTTATTTTATGGTAAAATACACAGCGCTGCCTTTACTTCTGTAGAAGCTCAGTAATGAACATAGTATAATAATTAAGATATCAATTTGAAATATAATGTAATGTAATATATTTTTCTCTAGGCCTGAAACTTCCATTCAGCAAAGTACAACACAGAAGAAGACTGCCAGTAAAGTTATAGCTAATCCATCATTTTGGAAATGTAATATAAGGAAGGCACATCAGAGTGGTAAAGTTTATATAAGTCGAAGATCTAAGAGTGTTCCAAGAAAACAAATAAGTACTTCTAAAATCTGTCAGGTTGACTGTAAATATAAATCCAAACAAAAAATGTTGAATGAAGATGCTCAAATGTCCACAACTCATTCTATTCTCTGCCATCTGTTACCGTAAAGACATTATTTTAAATAACGCTAACCGGTTTCTCACAGCAAGGTCGCAAAAAAAAAATATATATATATATAAAATGATGATATAAGACAGGCACATAATGAACTACATCACAGGGCTTCAAAAAGAAAATTTTCATTTAAATACTTCTTTCATATTAAAGAAGAAGAAACTAGGTATGTAAATCATTTATTTAGGTACACTTGCCATATCAGAGAAACCAGTGTACAACGCACACAATACAAAAAATATTATTACCAATACACTAACTCAGGATGAAAGCAGAAGTAAAACAAGTAAACATGTGCCTGAAGGTGATACCGCTGCTGTTATGGAGCACATAAAATCATTTCCAGCAGTAGTCGCATTACTGTAGAGCCAATACAAGAGAAGTTACCTAGGTTCTCATTTATCAAAGATGTATTACCTGTACAAGAAACAATGTGCAGATAAAAACATTGTGCCGGCTAAGAAGTCAATGTACTATAGAATTTTTGTAACACAGTTTAATGTTGTATTTCATATCCCTAAAAATGACAGATGTGATCTGTGTGCGAAATTTAAAGTAACAAATAAAACCCAACATTATCTGAAGAGTTAAAGCATGATTATGAAATTCACCAGACACTAAAATATTAAATGCGGGAGGTCAGGAAACAAGTAAAGACTGTAAACATGTACCTGTATTATTATTTGATTTGAAGAATGTTAATTTAACTCCCCATTCAGATATTAGTTCACTGTTTTATTTAAGAAAATTCAGTTCATGTAACCTAACCATCTATTATAACTAAAAAATTCTATTCTGGTTTGTGGACTGAAAATATAGCAGTTCAATCAATCAGGCAATGATATTGACTGTGGTTTTCATAAGATTCTGAATCTTGTTGCTGATGAGAATGATTTTAGCGAATTAATTACTTCGTCTGACTCAAGTGTACCCCAGAATCACAATTCAGTCATATCTAACACAGTCTTACATTTTCTGAGAGAACACCAGAATGTGTCATCAGTAACAATGAAATATTTGTTACTTGGACATTCACTTGGACATTCGTGTACAAGAAGTACACAATGTACACAGCACGACAGAAAAAGTAATGAGAAAGAATGATCTTTACTCTGCTGTAGGAGTAATTAGAATTTTAAAACAGGTGAGCCTTCAAAATCCATATTGTATTATTGAAATGCAGCCTAAAGATTTCAAGGATTTTTCAAGCACTGTCAAGTTATTGAAGTATAAGATCAAGCCATATTTTCAAGCGATATATTTGAAATTTACCAGAAAATTTCACGTGGTGCATTACAAAACAACACAAGACATGTACAAACCAGAACATACTGCTAACATAAAGTTTATTCAAACAGCATGAAACGTAAGGAGGGCAAGGTAAAATCTACAAGTTGTTTTAATGTGCTACAAGTTGTATTAATGTGCTACAAGTTGAACCCAAAGTACTGAAGTGTGTAAATAAAATTTCAAACTAAAATAAAAAGGATATAAGGCTGAATTTCCTTTCATGCCGCAAGACATTTCATCAGAGTTCATCAGTGTTACACATCTGACAGAATGAAGTTAATCTGTAAAGTGGATATTAGTTTATTAAATCCATTATTATTTTAGGTTATGTTTTAAAAATCAATATCAAGATAACTTTTTATATAAGTATGCTGAATCATGTACTTTATTGTTTGTACTTGTAGTCTGCTTTTAAGATAAGTTTTACTTTGAAATATGCATTTGATGTAGTACATTTAGTCTGTAAATTATGTAATCTTTGTTTTATGTTGTGTCATAAAAATGAATTGTCATAGAATATACTTACATGTTTGACCTATATATGTATGTATATAGGTATATATCTATAGATATATATATATGTATGTACCTAAATATATATGTATGTTTAACCTAAACATGTCGTTTTTTTTTTTTAATGAATAACGCCATTTTTATAAATATATATTATGTGTTTTATGCTAATAAATAATAAATACATTATAAAAATTAAAAACATCTTTGTAATTATTTAAGTATGTCGGAATTAACTATTTTATACCATGATGTTAAACAAAAGTAAATAATGTTAATTTGACAAAGTTCTACTAGCACTTACAACCTTGTAATTCGTAAATGCCAAATTTGGTTCTGACAAGGTTATAATTGCAAAACATAACATGTCATATCTCTTGTACAGGTAATTTCTTCTAGCTGGAAAATTAGGCTAAATAGATATACTAAGGTCAAGTAAAATTGGCTACTAAAACAAATGGAAATATATTCATAAACAAAAAGGTCATGACAAGTAGAAACTTTGAATGCGTTTTTCTCAGAACATTAGTGAATGCAGATAGAACAATGTCAAACAATGCTAACTTTATATATATATATATATATATATATATATATATAGCTCTCGGCAATTAAGGATTTCAATGCGAAGTCTTACATCGGTTTATTGTCCAGGCGGTATCTGTTTGGATTGGAGTTTTTCTATCTGACCGTTAATTTTTTCTTTAATGCCTCCGAAATATCATCAGAAATGAATATTTTTTTATGCGCCAGTTGAAAAAGGTGTGCTTATATTTTTCTCATATTTCCTTTGATAAATCTATAACCTGTTAATTTTAAAGAAAAAACGAGAGAAAAAAGTTTTGTTATAACATTTTATACACAACAACGGTTGCAAATACGTTGTACGAAAAATACTTGCTACTGATGCAAAAATAGCAGTAACAGTCAAAAGAGCGAAAAAAACCTGATGAGGACACTGACTTATATGACTTCCTTGTACGCCTTTTAAATTACATATACATATTTCTTTAAAATGAAAAGTACATAAAATTTTATTTCAATAATAAATTTTTTTTTTTATTATTGAATTATTATTTATCGTAAATTTTTTACAATCGGAGGTTAATAATTATTAATAAATTAATATATTTATATTTAACAAAATAAGATGAAGTCTGATACGAACCGACGTGTGCCTTCCCCTTCTAAGATCTAAATATTTTATTAATTAAATTTTCATTTCGCTATAACTCGGGAAACAATGAAAATTAATACCACTTATGTATGGTACATCGTTGAAAAGCTCTCAATGAAGCTTATTATTGAAGTTAAGAAAACGTTGAAAATCAAAATTTTTTTTGGATTTTGAGCTTTTTTGGACACTTTTGGTTCAGTCGATTGCAATCAAAACTAGATGTTACAACAGTTCTAAATCCAAAATTTCAACATCCTACGGTTAATTGTTTGTGTTGTGCGAGATATAAACGTACGTATAGACGTCATGTCAAAACTAGTCAAAATTGATTCAGGGATGGTCAAAATGGATATTTCCATTAAAAAACCTGAAAAACGAAATTTTAGCGATCACCTTCCTTTACATGTACAAGGAAAAGAACTTTTTGAATATGTTAAAGCAACACGCCAAAATTCAATAACATCGGTCTGACAGTATTTGCAAAATAATTTTGCAATCCAGATTTAAAAAAAAAGATCCCTTTCGACACACCGGAAGACAGAGGTAGATTTCACCAGTGCTAAGTGGGGATAAAAAAGATTTCCACCTTAAAATTAAGAAAAACTTCAAATTTACTCAATACGGACAATGGATGCATGTGGAAAAAAGTTTTATATGTTTACCATACGACAAGCCCCATCTTCTTACAATTCCAGTAATATTTTGGTCATCACTTGCCATAAGGGTTGGTCATATCAAAACTTGTTACAGACCAAAGTTTTAGGTAATGTTTAGTGGAATAACGACCACTTTAAACCGATTCGATGCTGTGCCTATTGAGGAGATATTTTTTTTGTCTTCGAAACCTTATTTTTTTTCATTCCCTGGGCCAATGATTGGAGATATCAAATAAACTTTATTTAGTTAGGTTTTGGCCCTTATCCAAAGAATAAGGGTGCTTTAAACGAATTCGATATTTTACTTAATAAAAAAGTTGTAGCGATATCTTTTTTTTTCAAAAAAGCCCCCCCTTTCCACCTCCATGGTCTGATTTTTTCCATTAACGAACTCGACCGCAAACTCAGGGTAGTTATTGTGTCCACAAAAAGTGATTGTATGTAAACTTTTGAATTGACGGTGGTTTTGTGAAACGCGAAAATAAGTCGAAATTTTCCGGAAGTTGAATCATGGCACCCATTACAATAGGTAGCTTTCTCTTATAAAATTACTTAAAATGCGATTTATGCAAATTGTGCAGAGCCTGAAATAAAGTTTCATATACTTGAAAATATAATCACGTATAAAATAGGACTCAAACTTTCAAACGCATTTAAAAAAAATTTAAATAAGTTAATTAGATGAGCCTAGGGAATTTTTCTAATAGTTGCAATTTCAATAAATAATTTTTTTTTTTAAATTGATGTCTTGTAAGCTAAAATGTTCAAATATCATACTGGCAAACGGGAATTATTGCTACATATCGGTCTATAAATTGATCAATAATTTATTCCCAAATTTGCACAATGGCGGTCAACTTTGATATGTCATCTAACCGAAATTTAAAAAAAAAAAGAAGCGTCTTTCCGAGTTCTTTTAAGCTGTGTTTTTAAAATTAATGTAGATAAAAATTCGAGAAGATAATGAATTTGTTAAAAGCAAAACATTTAGAAGTATATTTGAAAAATTCTCTAGGCTCTCCTAATTAAACGATTTAAATTATTAGACATGTACATGAAAATTTTAGGTCCTTTTTTCAGATATATATTAGTAGCATAGTGTGGAATATTAAAATTAAAAGATGTAGAATGCTTTTTTAGGAAATCGCATAAAAAATTAAAATTATGAAATGCAAATATTTATGCTAATATTTCCTTGTGTAACTTGAAATTATTAAAATAGTTGAACGTTGACTGTTCGTCGTTAAATTCAAAAACAATGTACCTTTATAGCAAATTACGGAAGGAAATGACGACAGAAGTAAAGCAAGTTCTAAAATGTCCATCAAGAGACAAACTTTGTTTATAGTAATTAAAACAAAAGTTCAAAAAATTTTTATTGTTCAATGTTTGCCGTTTGAATTTTAGAGTTCAACTGTGTTTTAAATAGACTTAAAGCGATAATACTTGTAATTTACAATAACAATTGTAAAAGTTACGATGTCGTAATATAAGCTTTTGCAAGTCACTTAATTCTAACTGCATTTACTATATAATAACTCAATAAGTTACTTTAACAACAATTTCAGTTGATTTTAGTTTCTGTATCGGATAAGCTTTTTAAAGAAATACACACAAAATAGTTTGAACTGTAAGATGTAAAACTTTAGTAGTAGCAAAAGAATAGACACACATTCAAAGAGAATAATCGTGCACTGAATAATAATAATTTTTACAAGCACGATCATTTTTATTTAAATAGCATATTTCAGTACATAAACTATTTTTTTTTTTTTAGATATATAACAATTTCTTTAACTTTGTAAATGGAAAAAGACAAATATATTTGTAAATCCATAACGTCCTTTGGGAATTATACTAAAATTATATACAGTTGCATGAATTTGCTCACGTACCAGCATCTCCTAAAGGTTTCTATTTTTAGTAATTTATTTATTTCTCGTTGATCCTTTCGTACGTATAAAATTTAATCAAATATTTTTTTTCAAAAAAAGTAGTAGTCTATAATGAGAAGTCCTCCATCTAAAAACACTGAAAAGAAAAAGTTGAAATAACGTGAAAATTATTAAAAAAGAAATATGGATCTCATTTCGAACGCGAATACGTTTCGTTAATTGTTATTATAACAGAAAAAATAAGCGTTTGTTATATCCACTTTTGGAGGCCAAAACAAGGAGGTAAGATCAAAATTTGTTGCAGCGATTCCTGTCGATTTTACGTCGGCGCTATATGAATTCTCATAAATAAGGAGCGTAGATCTCGATGTACCATATTCCTTGCGATTTCGTTTCTTCGCTGCTGCCCATAAACCCTCCACTATGTTTGTACGCACCCCGATAATTTAATCTTCAAAAATTAACCGAGCGATTAACAGCTTTATGTAAAAAATTGTATCTTTGTACATTAGGTATCTGATTGTAACTCCGCCAAAAATCAGAAATTACGTTAGTCATAAGTACAATAAACTCCTTTATAATACTATAATTTTTAAAACAAGTGTTTTCCGTTCGGATAGGAACCCCATATACGAAACGTACTTTAGTTTCTCTTAAAATTCCTGCAACGACCCACTAATTAAGGTAGTTTTCACATTGTATTTTCGCCTTGAAATTCGTCTATTTCTACGTTACACCATTCCGGCCTGTTATACAAAGTAACATGTTCGCACACACTTCCCTCTTGTAAGGGAAGTGGCAGTTACTGATGCACTAACCGCATGAAATTCTTTGTTACAAAACTTAAACTGTTATATATTCCGTGCTCCACGCTAAAGCAAATAAAGGGCTTCCAATTTCAGTCCGGTGGACTGCATCCACATACCTCTCCTTAAACGAACATAATTACTATAATTCTCCTTTGCACAACTCTTTTTACCTTCCCTGTAGCTAAACGAAAGGCATTTCACGACCTTGAACGCAAACCTAGGATTATCTGAAATTCCTTTGGCTTGTAAAAAACGAACATTTTTTTAATATAATTTAAGTCGGTCAAGCCCATGTCGAATAAAATTAACGAATAATGACAACCAGAGCAAACACATCCAGTACACGACTGAAATAACTGACTGCATCGACTAATACAAAGCTTGCTATATAACTATGATATGATCAAACAACTTGAAATATTGCTACTACAGTTAAGATACACATTAACAATTTAATATTGTATTTCATAACCTAATCCATAAATAACTAAAATAACGATATTAGTAATTTAAGAAAAGAAAATTAAGAAATGTGTATGTTTCGAAACAAGATTCAAAACTTTTCTCCAGTAATTTATTGATTATTATTATTATCAGGCTGTAAAACATGAGAAAAAATAGTATTCTACCGAGTAATAAAATAGATAAGATTTTTAATAACGGAGGCCATCGGAAACAAGTTCTGACTTGGGTTAATGCAAACCGATTCGCAGGTCGGGGAAAAGGTCATTCAACAGATTCCGTACAGAGTTATGCCGGTAAGCAGGCATAACTCTGTATCTTCTTACCGGATAGAATTATCAGATCCATTTTGCAGTTTAGGAAAAGATATGGAAAAACACAGCCTATCCAAATAAGGAACTCTTAATACGCTTGCTTCAAAAAAAAAAGAATCGCCCGTAAACTTGCCGTTAGGATATCCCATAAAAAACTTTGGTATTTATGTATTATAACGGCGCCATTATGTCGGAAAACAAATCTAAAATTATAAATATATTCTAACAAAACTTAACCTACGCTCGCTAGTCAAGGTTAGCGACCGAAGCGAGCGTAGATTTTGGTTAAATTACATTTATAATTTTAGTAGTACTCATTTAAGACGCCCAGGCATAAATAAAAACCGACTGCATTCAGAAAACTTATTTTCCAGCCTTTCAACCAGTTACCTGTACGCATACCTATTTCATTGCGGAAACTTCTTTTGCTGCTTCGTCAAATGCCTCCTTCAGTAAAATACAGTCATATCATGTTTTTTGGCACATTTTTTTCACCTCAGAAGAATATCCTTTCCCTTCATAAATCTAACAGCTTCCTCTTTACAACGTGGGAGATTCCAAATTATAAATGCATACATTTTAATTATAAGTTCACCGTTAACTTGAACAAATACTTTTAATTTATCGTCTACTCGTAAGAAGTAGAAAGTAGTTATTTAACTCGCTATCAGTCGCGCTGGTTATAACCTCCCAACGATGGTGGCGCCGTTATATAATTTACAAGTACCAAAACTTCCAATTTTGGGGAATCACTTTTGCACTGAAAGAGTTTACTGGGATTTTCTGACCGCCAAATACCATATTATGTTAGTTAACTTTTTCGCTAAGATGAGATATTCACTCGTCACTATAAAAATAATACGATCAAGAAAGCGGTCATTTTCATGCTGTAACAATTCGATAATGAAGTCGGCGCGCACAGCGTAGTCGGTAGGCTTCTAAGCCTGTAATATCTGTAATGTATGAACGCATATTTAAGCGTTTCCTTAACACATCTCGCACTGTAAGCACCGGAACTGCTAAGTTAACGGTACGATTACACAGGAAACACTGCCCGACAGGTTCAACCATTTTTTTACATACCCCTGGTCGTGCCGTACTTTTTTACACAGTCGTTTGAAACTGATTATGTCATCGATGAATGTTACTTGGAGGTTCACGATTAAAGTTTCTACGAACGAACGTTGAACTTGACTATAGTTTTACACTTGGCAAACTCTTAACACAGAAAATTCTCTGTAGAAGAGTCGAATTCATCGATAGTGATATTGTGAAACGGAAATATTCGCAACTAAAACTGTCCTTTTTGCTATTCGATCTAGCCTTAAATCAATACTTACATCTCATCCAAAAAGTATTAACAAATTAAAACCCTCGATATACTTTTTGTATACCCGGTATAACAAAATTATTCAAAACAGTCGATCTTCACTTAATATTAACGCAACAATAAAGAAGAGTAAGTTGGGTACTGTTCGGGTAATGTTCAAGACCCATTGAAATTTTATGAATTTTAAAAGTGATCGCCATGCCCACCAATTATCACCACCACAATGGTGGTGGGATAAGACAGAAGATTTGAATTAACCAGTTAAAAAGCATTGATGATTTTATTGTCATTTAGTATTGTCAAAATTTGTGGATTGATCTCTTTTCCTCCTGCCACCAAATACATAATAATAATTTTTTTTTTTAATTTTTCGCTGTACTCCCTAATTTTTTAAATTATTCTTTAAAAAAAAGCTTTTAGCGATCAAATACAAACGTATTTTAAATTAACTCTCATATTTATTTTAATCTGTTTGATTATTATAATCTCAAGTTTTGTTACTTTAAAGTATTTTAATACAAAATTTTTTTCGGAGCAAAAAAGTATTATAATTTTTTTTCATTTTTAATTCCTTGTACGAAATAAAGGAAGTACTGTGACCGCGAAAAATTTCGGTTTCCAGATGTCAACTGGAATATTAATTTTTACCATCCCTAAATTCATTTTGACTGGTTTCGGCGTGACTTCTGTATGTATGTAAGTATGTATCTCGCATAACTCAAAAATAATTTGCCGTGAAAGATGTTGAATTTTTGGATTTAGGACTGTTGTAACATCTTTTTGTGCACCTCTCCTTTTGATTGCAATCGACTGGATTTTGGACTTTTCCTTAACTCCAATAATAAGCCCTCATTTAAGTATTTTTAACGATATATCATAAGTGGTACTTATTTTCAATGGTTCTAGAGTTATAGCCAAATAAAATTTTATTTAATCTTTATTTAATCTTAGAGGAAGGCAAATCGGTTCGAATCAGACTTAAACTTGTTTTTTTTAACTTTTATTTTTAATTTAAATTCATCGATTAACAATTTTTTAATCTTTCATAGTAAAAAAAAAAAAAATTACGATGAATAATAATTCAATAATAACAAAAAAAAGACAAAATATCAGAAGTTTTTAATGAAATAAAACTATATATACTTCAAATTTAAAAAAACAAAATGTGTAATGTAATTTAATAAGCATACAAGGAATTTACATCAGATTTTTTTTCTCGAACAATATTTGATAGAAACGAAAGCTTTTAATTAAGAAAAATTGATATTAAACAAAAAAATTCTACAGCAAGACATTGAGATCAGTGAAAAAGGAATTAAGACCAATCTAATTCTCATTTTTCCTAACAATCATAAATTGAGATGAATATTTTTGAACATTGAATGTTGTACAATTTTCTATTACGTAAAATGTTTTCTGCATGTATTTTTATCAATTTTCACAAAATTAATGAAAATAAGTTATTTTCCCAAAATTATTTAGATGCATCTTTATAAAATTTTTAAAATAAAAAAATAAATATTTGTAAAAGAATTTCGCGGTGATAAGAATTTATACACTCATATACGAGCATCTTTTTAGGCACAGGAAATGATCCTCTTTCATAGCTTTTTGATTTCTCTCCGTAGATTTCAATTTTTTTTTTTTAAATGTTTAAAGATGCGTTCGCGAAAGAATGTATGCTAACGACGACCAGCAACGGTTTTTTTCCTGTTTAGCCTTCCAGGAATCACCGTCACGTATTACTTCAGAAGATGAATGGGGATGACATGTATGGTGTAAGTAAAGTGTAGTCTTGTACAGTCTCAAGGTCAGGTAAGATGTGAGGTTAATTGAAATCCAACCAAAGAAAACCGGTATCCACGATCTAGTATTCAAATCCTTATAAAAGTAACTGCCTTTACTAGGATTTAAACGTTGGAACTATCGACTTCGAAATTAGCTGATTTGCGAAGACGCGTTCACCACTAGAACAACCCAGGGGGTTAGACTAGCAACGGCAAGATAGCTGGCATCATACTTGTACGAGGAGCACTCACCAGAATTCATTTTAATAAAAACCTTAACACAAAGAATTCATAATTTCGAATGTTAAATAACTAAAAAACGTTAGTTAAGAAATAATAAATCATTTTGAGAAAACACCATTATGAAATCGTTCCCATGTGTAATGAGAACAAAACAGAATTTTAGGTCGTAAAAGATACGCCCCTCCGGCGGTTGTCCATCAGCCGGTTAAAATATCTAAAAAAGTTAAAAATATTTCACCGACGAGATATTCTATGCTATATTTTTTATCATCAACGTTGAAAACGAACAATCGAAAACCTAATTTAACCTGACCGAGAAGTATAACCGATAAGAAATCCACCGGGTTGTTCTAGCGGTGAACGCTTCTTCGCAAATCAGCTGATTTCGAAGTCGAGAGTTCCAACCTTTAAATAAAGGCAGTTACTTTTATACGGATTTGAATACTAGATCGTGGATACCGGTGTTCTTGAGTGGTTGAGTTTCAATTAACCACACATCGCAGGAATGGTCGACCTGAGACTGTACCAAACTACACTTCACTTACACTCATACATATCAACCTCTGAAGTAATATCTAACGGTGATTCCCCGAGGCTAAAAAGGGCAAAAAAAGATAACCGATAAGAAAAACCTTTTCTTTAATGGGTAAAGTCAGTCTGATTAAAAAGACATTCGTTATACGAATGATAAAATGAAATTCAATACATAGAAATTTTAGTGTAAATAAGAACTACTTTGGTTAAAATATATTAAACACATCCGTCGTAACTACAAATTTTTGGGGATAATTCTAAATTTTGTTTTTAGAGAAAATTTTTCCTAGCAATTACGTTGCTGATGGTCTGCATTATTTGTACAAACCTGGAAATTATTTTACTCTTCCCCACATGATAACAATGAATATTATTTATATTCTTACAATTTTAATTAATTGCAGTAGTTATTACCCGATAATTTGAACTGTACTGAGACTGAAATCAACAAAGTCCGGGTTAAAAAGTGTTTACCATTAATGTTCTAGTTTTTGTTAATAATCACTCAGGCATTCTTTCGGAATGTTCCCCAAACTTTTTTCACTATTTTTTTAACAATAATATATATATATATATATATATACACTTATAATACTGTGCAATATTATAATTCATAAAAGTCTAATGTGGACACTACAAGACTTTCTTGTACGCCTATTAAATTATATATACATTTCTTTTTAAATTAAAAGTATATACAATTTTATTTCATTAATAACTTCTAATTTTTTTTTCATATATTTTTTTTATTGTTAAATTATTATTTATTGTATAAATGTTTTAACAATCAGAGGTTAATAATTACTAATTAATCGATAAACTTAAATTAAAAAAAAGTTTAAAAAAAGAGGTCTCATTGGAACCGAAAATGTCTACAACTCGATAATTATTATAATACCCGGCCGTATTTTATTAAATTATACAAAAATATAATTTCTTTAACTTGAATAAAAATCCTATGGGTCGAAGTAAAAATTTGTTTAGTTTATTAAAAAATATAAAACAAAAAAAAATCCAAGTTTAACATTAGGCCTATAATACCGATTTTTTTTCTTCAGTTGAAGAAATAAGAAACAAGCACGATTCGTTTCTTGTACTATGCGGTAACAATAAGGATGAATCAACATACATTAAAGAGGGTAGAGAAATCTTACTCTTATACATCATATGTCAGCATTTACCACTACTCGTTTGTCGAAAGTGTCGGTCAATATGTCTTTATAACAGTTTTATCTCGTATGCATTATTTCGTTATGTCCGAGTTTGCTACGTTAAACAAGGGTGTTCTTGTTTTTTACTTACATCGATTTTTATGTGTTCAGTTTTTATTCAGCTTGGTTAGTTGTGTTTTTTTTTCTTTTTACTGGTTCTTTGATCTCTTTTTTACAATGTCGAATAGAAATTTATAAACACTCATTAGAGGATAAAATAAGGCTCACAATGAATGTAGACAAAAAAAAAAAAACAGATCGCATTGGAATTCGGTATACCACCCAACACGCTTACAATTTAAAGAAAAAAAAAAATAGTGAAAAAATTTTTGAAAGGTCGTAATTGTAACTAAATAATAATAATTCTTTATTCCATAATACATATACAAAAAAGAATGTTTTTACAATATACAGTAACATATAACTATGATAACTGAAAAATATAAAATTCACATTAATAAACTAATTTACAAAATTTCTCATAAGTTAATTAAAATCACAATATCCTTAATTTTGTTTTTAATTAATACTACTAATTTAATTAATTAAACGTAGTGTTAAATGAATTTTCATTAAAAAATGTTAATTCTTAAATTTGATCTAAAAAAAAAATCTAAAAACAAAAAAACACAGTTTAAGAGACTAACAAAAAAACGTAAATTAATGCTTTATTATTTATTACCGTTAATTACTTAAAAAATAAAACTATATGTACTAAAGATAGGTGCCTCTTTAGCGCATAGCTGTGTTGAGGTCACCGTCAGTTCTTAAATTAATCAGTTGAGACGGATGCTAAAAAGTTTCTCTAATAAAAACACAAAGATTCATTTAATAATTATTTAAAACCTAAGAAAATTACACGTAATAGAATTTTACTTTCAATGTTTACACGATTACTTAACGACTTATTTAACACTTACTTACTCATAACTTAATTACGATTATTCAATGGCTAATAAATTAGTGTCGCTCGATGAAAAATGAAAAATTAAATTTGTTAATTAAAAAGAAATTTAATATCCTGCAACGTCAAAAGCCATAGTCTCAGCCGTTTGGAGAAGAACGGTAGAGAATTTGCGGGTGTTATAGAGACTGGAAGTTTATTAAACAACTTTGGGGCACGATAAATGAAGAAGCGTTCATAAGCCTCGTTTTTCGGAAACGGAATAGCTAACACGGTTCTGTGCTTGTAGCCTGCCTGAATAAACACTATTATTACCCCTCATATAACCTCCTCTAATATAGAATATCCGCAAAACCCGATAAACATAAATATACCTTAACGGTAAGATTTGCAATCTTTGAAACAGCGGGAAGGATGGTTCAAATCTATTTACATTAGTCATAATTCTTACAATCTTCTTTTGAGCAATCATAACAGGATTGAGAGTAGAAATATACGTACCTCCACAACAACAAATGCCGTATTGCAATTTTGAATTAATAATTGAATAATATATTGTTTTAAGGACAGAAATTGGACAAATATATTTAAGATAATAGAATTTCCTAAGCGCTGAATTCACGTAACCCTTCATATTAGTTATATGAGCCTTTCAGTTGATACTCTCATCAATTATAACACCCAAATATTTTAGTCGGGTTAACTCAGGCGTTATCAAAAGGGTAAAGTCTGTTAAGTATCCCTATGTTGAAAAAACAGTTGTATAGTGGTTTAAAAACAGTCGCGATCAAAATTTACCTTTCACTGGACCAATTTTACGTAAAAAAGCCAAGTACGTTGCGAAACAGCTCAATTGTACAGATTTCAAAGGTAGTGGATTTGCTTAATAAGTTTATAAGGAAAAGGATCATACTGAAAATGTTAGAGACGATTGAAAAGAAACAAAAACCAGAAATTAATCTTCTTCATTGTCAATGGGAAGTTAAAAAATTTTGGAATGATGTGACTGAGTTAACTGCTTTAAAAAAGCTGCATTTAAAAACCCATAACAACCCGTTATTTTGTCGGAATGTGAACAAACTAGCAGTGAAAACCTTTGATCTAGCAACAATAACAGTGATGACGATGATAATGAATGGAAGTCAGTTACCGATGTTTCGCAAGTACCCAGTGACATAACTTTTCCGGATATTTCTATAGACGAAGATTTAGTAGTAGCCGAATACCCTCCTATCGAAGATGTTGTAATCAATACGATTAATGCAAATGCAAATGAGAATGACACCACAGAGACCGATTTGAATAACGACGATAAACTACCCTGCATACCGCCACCAACTTTAATGGAAGTTACAGAGAATGTTGACTCTGATCGACGATTCGTTGACTCAAAAGATGATGTACCAGAATCTGTTTTTTCCGCGGTGGCAGATATAGAAAAACGGTTGACTACACTCCATCAGAAGAAACGCCACACAAGTATCAACAATTATTTTAATCAATTTTAATTTTTTACTTCCTTGTATGAAGTAAAGAAAGTATTGTGATCGCGAAAAATATAGATTTCCAGATTTCAACAGAAATATCAATTTTTTTACTATTTTGGGCGTTAGATCTGTACGTAGGTATATATATATATGTATGTACATACGCATGTATTTCGCATAACTCAAAAACGATTAACCGTAGGATGTTGAAATTTTGGATTTAGGACTGTTGTAACATTTAGTTGTGTACCTCCCATTGATTGCAATAGACAACTATAAGCGTCCAGAGAGCCCAAAATCAAAAAAAAATTGGATTTTGGGCGTTTTCTTAAATGTAGTAATAAACCCTTATTAAGAGATTTTCAACGATGTATCATGATGAGTGGTTCTTATTTTCATTGGTTCCAGAGTTATAGCCAAATGAAATTTTATTTAATGAAATATTTGGATCTTACAAGAGGAAGGCACATCAGTTCGAATCCGACTTCATCTCCTTTTTTTATCTTTTTTTAATTTAAATATATTGATTTATTAATAATTATTAACCTCTAATTGTAAAAAATATTTTACAATAAATAATATTTCAATAATAACAATAAAATAAAAACATATATTAAAAAATATCAGAATTATTAATGAAATAAAATTTTATGTCCTTTTCATTTTGAAAAAAATGTGTAAGTAATTTAATAGGGGCAAAAGTCATGAAGTGTCCACATCAATTTTTTTTTATGGAAACTACTGTAATTAAGATTCATTTATTTTTAAATATAACTATTGTAAATCATAATTAAAATTACTTTTATAAACACAATACAATACTTATTTTACTAAACGATAACTATACTACAGGATGAGACTCACTAATATGTTGAAGTATCATATTGAAAAAACCTTCCTCATCCTTATGTCTGCGGCGCCTTAGAAATTCACGTAAATAAGAATTCAACTAACTCTATTAGCCATCGTTCAAGATTGCATCATTTTTGTTGTACGTAATTTATATGTTTAACGTTAATTAGATGAGATTAGCGTTTGGTTAGGTTATGTTGATGTACATACGATTCGTCATTATTGTTAAAAAAAAATAGAAAAACCTTTGGGGAAGAAATTCCGAAAGAGTGTAATCTATTATAATTAACAGTAATTTTACTTATAACTTCAATAATTAATCCCTTTAACTTAACTGGTACTAATTAAATTAAATTTGCAGTAGAAAGTTGCATCGTAAAGTAACATTTAACTTAATTTTGATTAATATTCGGAAAATTATTGTAGTATAAACTTTATCTATTAAATGTAATTGTGAATAATTTTACCAAAGGGCAAGTTTGACCACTGGGGCAACTCGTATTTTTTTTTTCAAAAATAAATGCATGCATATTTCAATAGTAATTTTTAATTATAAAAATTAATCATATTATTATTTTTATACCTAAATGCGATTTTCATAAATATTTTTTTTTTAATTTTATTTCGTACTCACAGGTTCCAGAAAAATCATCTGAATAAGTAATCTGAAATCATACTACAGTTCAAATTACCTTTGAAAAATATATTTTTTTACTTTTAATTTCGCAGCAACGGATAAATAAATAAATTAAAAATTAAAATGCCGAATAGCACAAGCGAAACGAACCTTCAGTAAGAAATATAATTTGTTTACATCAAAAATTAATTTAAATGTCAGGAAAAGATTTTTGAAAGGATATGTTTGGAGTGTCGCTTTATATGGAAGTGAAACTTGGACGATCGGAGTATCTGAGAAGAAAAGATTAGAAGCTTTTGAAATGCGGTGCTATAGGAGAATGTTAAAAATCAGACGGGTGGATAAAGTGACAAATGAAGAGGTATTGCGGCAAATAGATGAAGAAAGCAGCATTTGGAAAAATATAGTTAAAAGAAGTGACAGACTTATAGGCCACATACTAAGGCATCCTGGAATAGTCGCTTTGATATTGGAAGGACAGGTAGAAGGAAAAAATTGTGTATGCTGGCCGCGTTTGGAATATGTAAAACAAATTGTTAGGGATGTAGGATGTAAAGGGTATACTGAAATGAAACGACTAGCACTAGATAGGGAATCTTGGAGAGCTGCATCAAACCAGTCAAATGACTGAAGACAAAAAAAAAAAAAATTAAAATCAAGAAACATAAATTAAATCTTTTTTTTTTTTAATATTATATTTTTATCTTTTATATAAGAAAATAAAATTCATTAAAATAAAAAACTGGTGTTTTTTTTACAAAATCTCATTTTTTGACGCTTCAAGGTGTCAGAAACTTGTTTCTTTTTTAATGCTTTTATTTACAGTCGCATCAACAATTACAATCATTAGCGACTGTAACAGTAGTAGTGTAATGTAACACTATCATGTAGAGTTACATAAAAAAAAAAATCATTTATAACGAAAATAACCAATAAACAACAAAAATAAATAATAAAGAAAGAGGAACAATGAAGAATAAATATACACAAGTAACACCAATAAATACAAACAAAAATACATAAATCAGACAAAAACCACTAAATTGTATTCTTCATTCCACTGTAGGAGAGGAACCACAACAGATGTTTTATACCTTATTCTGGCCCTAAGTACAATATTTAAAGCAACTGAATAATTTTTAGATTTAAAATTATAAATTTTTCGATAAAAAGTCTACTGCAAAGAACACTTTTTTTTAACCTCCGGGTGCACAGTTAAGTACTACTTCAGAGGATGAGATGAATGATTTGTAGCGTATGTGAAAATGCCATGCCTAACCGGGAGGATTCAAACCCTGGACCTCCGGGTGAAAGGCCGAGACGCTACCACTCTCGCCACGGTGGCCGACATTTTCAAAAAATTCAGGGTAAGTGTTTATTATGGTCTTATCTATCATCAAAATTAAAGTTAAACATTTTATTCAAAATTATTTTCGATTCAGATTTGTACAGGAAAATACAAATACATGTATTTGTTAAAAACGAAATAATAATGAAAACTCTTATAACAGCGGTATAAAGGTGTAAATATCTGGGAAAAATCAATTTTTAATTATAATAAATTTAACTAACCTGTAGGTTATAATAATTAAAAACATTTAAAATTAAAATATT
Organism: Lycorma delicatula; assembly: GCF_047948215.1. Classification (NCBI taxonomy): domain Eukaryota; kingdom Metazoa; phylum Arthropoda; class Insecta; order Hemiptera; family Fulgoridae; genus Lycorma; species Lycorma delicatula. The sequence continues at coordinate 127,324,043 of NC_134462.1, forward strand.
TTGGGTTGTTTTGATTAAAGATTATTCTTTAAAAAAAATTTTATTCTTCCCTTTTCAGTCAGATAAGGTTGAAAATTATGTTCACTCTGAAAACGCCTCAACTGAAAAAAAAAGTATAATAATAAATTTTTGACTCGGAAGATTGAAATAGTAAAAAAATAAAGCTTATTCAACGTTAACTTGTCGAGTCTGTGATATACATTACATACCCCTATTTATAAGAGTAAAGGCTAGAAAAAAAATTGTAGATACAATTCTCATAAGTACTACCTTTTAAAATGTAATAAACACCATTTCATCTTTTTTTCTCAAAATTTTAATAAAACATTTTCCCCAATAGATAGTCATTTCATGACTAAGAATTTAAACTGGTCTGAGACAAAAATCAAAACAGACAACAGAAAATATCCTAATATTTGGTTGTAATCAATTATTAGTGTTAACTCAAAGGAAAAACGCTGACAACAAAGTGTAATGTTTTACATTAGCCTGGTCAACAAAAACCTAGTATAGGTTATTTTTTTTTTTAAATAGTAGAAAAATAATGAATGATTCATGAAAACAGATAGCTAAGATTTCTTTATTTTTAGATGGAGGTAATTTTTGATGATGATTTTTTGTAAAATTAACATTATACCGTTTAATTAATTAATATAAAAAGTTAAATCTTTATTAATATAAAGTGGGGTTGTTTACAAAATTTTGAAAATATTTACCCCAAAATAACTAACTATCTACCCCCCCTCGTGAAGATATTGACCCCAAAATTTTACCAACAAATTGTTCCATGTATCCCAGAAACCCATGCCCCATGTATCCCATATCTCTATACAAAATTTCATTAAAATTTGTTTATCCAGTCAAAAGTTATTAAGCAATACACATGCATACATACGTACATATTTACCTGTGTAAGAACATTTCATCCTCCCTTTTGTGTTTTGGAGTCCCTGAGTCATGAAACGTCGATAAATGGAAAAAAACCATAATCCATTTTTTGATCAGAAAAGTAAAAATTATCAAAATACTAATGGAAATATTAAAACAAAAATTATTTTGAGTGAAAATTTGACAAGAAAAATTGACTAATTTGATAAATTAAAAGACAAAATAAAATTGTATTATTGTTATTGAATTAATTGTGAAACAAAATTTTACGTTTAATGTACGGTTTGTTTAAATAATCAAAACCTGTAAAAAGGGTCTCAAATAACATGAAATAAATTGACTTTATCGTACATAGCTGTGTGTACACGACAGTTTGAAAGTACGTAATGTAGTTACCTGTAAGCCTATTAAAAATACATTAATATTGTAATAAAAAATTTAATATCTAAAGATACCTTAGAAGATAAGTAAACTCATGTTTATCAAATAAGTAAACTTCATTGGCTAACAATAATAATAATGTAATAATTTTTGAAATAAATACATCTTTAATCTAATGTTTAAATAAACAAAAAAGTTTTAAAAGATTTAAAAAAACAACAATTTTAAACTTTGATCGGCTTTCCCAACCGCAATTTCCCCCCAAAGTATATTTTTTGGGATTGCATGCACTACTACTATGATTAGGAAGACATTATTGTAACGTCTTCTGAAATTATAATTTGTATATTTAAATTAATTAGCAGAGTTTAGCGAGCAAAGCGACCGTAGGTTATGTTATATTGATATATTACGTATCAGTCATCAGTACACGGAATCTTACGAATAGTAGTTAATGTACGTAAGATTCCGTGAAACAGGAAAAATATAGGTTATGTTAATAACGTTTATTTTTCTGTTTAGCCTCCGGAACCACCGTAAGGTATTACTTCAAATGATAATATGTATGGATGTAAGTGTAGTCTTGTTCAGTTTCAGGCCGACCACTCCTGAGATGTGTGTTTAATTGAAATCCAACCACCAAAGAACACCGGTATCCGCAATCTAGTATTCAAATTCGTATAAAAGCAACCGCCTTTACTAGGATTTGAACCTTAGAACTCTCGAACTTCAAAATCAACTGATACGCGATGACTAGTTAACTAATAGAACATTCCCCCTATTTCAACTATTAACGTTTCCCCCTTATTTCAGTGATTTGAATTAATGTAATTTAATTAAATTAACAAAAAATATATAAAATTATAAACGAGAATAATACAGAATATAAAAAGTATAATATAAAAAGGTAAATCAAATAATAAAAACAACTAAAAACAAAGTTTGAAAACCCATTCTGTACTCACCGCTGTGTCATTGTAAACGCATCATCTACTTCGTTATATTGCAGAACTCATTGAACATCTACCGATTCGATATCGACGAACTTTTGCTTTCTTTTGCGTATTTAGCCTCCAATAATTACTGTTCAGGTATTACTTTAAACGATTATAACCCAGCCACCAAAGAACACCGGTATTCACGATCTAGTACTCAAATCCGTCTAAAAGTATGTCTTTATACTACACCAAGCGTACATGTAGATGATCGACGAAAAGCCCGATAGAACTGAGAGTTACGCATACTGCCCGCGTCGCCGCTGACCATCTAACTGCGTGTTATAGATGCGCAGTCAACTTTCTACCGTAAACAGCTTGTTGACATGTCATACATGTCGATCAGTTACAAACAGGCAAGAAAACATCATCATGATTGTTTGCAATACTAGTTCTTAAAACTACATTAAATTTTTAAATAATTTTTTTATATGTAACGCAAATTAATCTCATTTCAACAGTCAACTAACTCCAAAGCGCATTTTCATTGTAATTAAAAACAATGTTTGTTTTAATAAATAAAAAAATGCCTAAAAATATTAAGCAACTATTTAAATATTAAAATATAAATTATATTACACTTACTATTTATACTTATTATTACTTAATAATTATAAATAATTATTAAGTTTTATATATATATATATATATATATATATATATATATATATATTAGTAAACTGTGATTTAATAGAATAAAATAATATGCTCACACTCAAATTAATATTTACATAAATGATCAACCCTTTTTTTTTTTTTTTAATACAAATTGTAATTAAATATTTCCAGATCTGGAATGTACAATTTCTTTTAGTCAGTTACTTTCAATGAAATATTGAACACGTTTGTTATTTTATAAAATTAAGTTTAAATAATACTTTATTAAATGAATAAATTTTTTATTTTCTGTTACATACCTTTCTTTTTTTTTCTTTTCACGCTCAGTTTCTCCCTCTGAAAGTAATGTTCACTAAACATCTAATCCCTAAGGTGAACAGAATGGGAATATCACTTGAACGACACAATATTATTTGTATATTGATGTTCGTAATATATATACGGCACAATGAAACAATGTGAAAACAATTCACCCTTATTTTTCTTATTATGCTTGGCACGGGATTCTTGTGAGCGGGTGTTTTTAAAGGGATACTTGCGAAACGTGTCAGATCAAATTAATGATTTATTGCCTTTCCTCTTTAACAAAGTTTTTTCAGAGGCTTCGTAAAGTTTTTTGTTCATCTTTTTATTTCAAATAGAACATACCCGGGTTGGTCTAGTGGTTAACTCGTCGTCGCAAATAAGTTATTTAACAGCTAAGTTTCGAAGTCGAATTCTGAAGTTCAAACCCTAGTAAAGGTTACTTGATTTTATATTAGGCATAGAATACCGGTGTACTTTAGTGGTTGGGGTTCAATTAATACGTCTCAGGAATGGTCGGCCTGAATCTGTACGACTACTCATTTACATGTTATAGACGTATCATCCTCATTTCAATGGGCCGTGGAGATGGGGTTTCTTAGAAGGTAAACAGATTGCGATATACACATTAGGAAAATAAAATAAAATAAAATATAGACCATCAAACTGTAATTTACACGTTTGTTTATCAGTAATAATACCAAAACGCCAAAGAGATTCCGAAAAGTAACGAGAAACTTTATAAATTAATATTCTCAAAACGCGATGGACTAATTTTTTTATTTTCATCCTTTATAATATCTAATATTTTTCAAACATTTATATATTTTTTTTAACCTCGTTAGGTTAAAAAGTCCATCGTTAGGCATGCTTCAGACATTTATATCAATGAACATAATTCACACGGTATTTAGTTAAAAGTAGTTTTTTTAATAATTCACTATAAACTGTAATGAAATTTAGGAGCGCTGAACTTAATTCTTTACTCCTGAGAAAAAATTATCTAATACAATACGCCTTCATGGTATCCTATTCAAACTTTTTTCGTAACTAGAGTACGCGTTATTTCAATGGTAAATAATGCATTTTAGCCGGTTTTTTTGTGTCGTTCGCTTGAAAAGCCGGAAATGATGATAATTTTAAATTTTGCATATCAAAAAATTACTGATTGAAATTTAAAAAGCTAAAAAGTTATCTAAGATTTCTTATTTTGAGTGGGGTATGTTTGATAGTTTGTTAAAGAAAGGTTTAAATATTTTTAAAAAAATAAAAATAAAATTCACTGAAATGTACAGCCAATAAAAAGTTACCGATGATTTCTTTTAGTGGTGGTGTGAATTATGATGAAATTTTATTGTGATATTATTTAAACTTTATTAAAAGATTTTAAACCTCAAAAAATAAACGTAAACACAAATACGTACATAAAGTTTAAATAAATTAAAAATTTATTTTAAATTAAAAAATCTATATTTAAAAATTTGGATTGGCACAATCACCTCCAATATTGCCTCCGAAGTATTTTTTCCTTGGGTCAATTGCACTACAATGGTCTTCGAAGACATAAAAAAAAATTCGGTTAAAAAAATACGCAGTGAACAAACATTCAATTTTTGGGAAAAGGCGCGGAATTTTAAATCAAAATATTTTTTAAATAAGATAAACCTGCATGCATGTAATGAGCTTAATATAAAGTAGGATGTTATGTTTGCAAATTTCTGAAAAAAATTGACCGCAAAGAAACTATGACCCAAAAAATTGCCCGATATATACAAATCTCTGTACAAAATTTCCATATCAAAAGTTTATTTAGCTTCAAACACGCCAACTCACGCACATACGTAAATATGAACATTACCCCACACTTAATTGTTTTTTAGAGTTGGTGGGTCATGAAACGGACGATAAATGCAAATAAAACCATACCCCCATTTTTTGACTGACTACTATACTTTCCTTGCCACGAAAAATAAAAATTGAATTGACATAATTTCAATACGCACATACAATACAAATAAGTGGTAAAAAGCACTTTTTTTTTCTAAATTTTTTAGTCAAATTTCTAAACTGCGAGTAAACAAAAAAGATCATTTAAAGGTTTCGAATTTGAAGCTGTCAATGGTTTGATTAAAAGCAATGTGTTTGTTCCCCTTGAAAAGGATTCTATTTTTTAACCGTAATTTTTGAAAATTTTGTTTAATTTACGTTTTAATTAACGCAATCTTTGAATAATACCCTACTCTATAATTTACAGAAACCTTCTAAATTTAAAACTTGATTCTAATCACTCATGATAACATTGAATCGAAAAGTACAATATTGTTTACTAAAAAGATTTGATTGAAAAATCATAATATAATTCAAAAGTATTTTGAACAATTTTCTGTAAAAATTAAAGTGAACATGTAAAAAAGTAACACACACAGGTACCCCAATATCCAGTGCCGAGCGAGCGAAACTTTCTGGAGCGTCGCAATGTTGGCACGGCGCGCTCGGTGAACAACGGCGACGGTGCGAGCACGTCTACCGTTGCTTTATTACGCCATATGTATCTCATACCACTAAATGGTATCTCATTCCATTTAGTGTCTGTTTCATGTAAAAAATTAAATTTAGTACGCAGTCAATGTCTCGTTTTTATTTCGATCCATTACACTAAAAGTGACTTTGACATACAGACCGACCAATTTATATGCCACATGAAATAACTAAAAATTTTCCATTTGAGACTGCAGCTCGGAGGCAATTCATCCAACACGTTAAACCAACGGCCGTGCGCCCCGACACAGCCCCATTCAATTTTTTGTTTTATTTTTTTTTACTTATTTTAAGATTCGTATTAAAATATAAATTATTTTAAAGAAAATTTATGTAAGAACAAAAATTTTAAAAATGTTTAAAGAAAATATGTTGTGATGTTTTTGAAAAAAAATTAATTTGTTTTAAACAAAACAGAAGCCTAGTAGAGAGCGCTACTAATCTTATACTAGTTAACGCGCGTATTGCCGGAGCAAGGGAGAGTCAGTACACGGAAAGCATCTTGTTAACATTATTAAAGCAACCTATTACTTTATCTGCAGCAGTGTTATTATTTGCCTGCGTTAATTAAAATTACTACTATGTTACATAGTTATTCTCGTGTCGAAAATACATTTGTTTTATTTCAAAATTTATTATGCATTTTTTTTCACCGAAAATGACTACATATTTGATGCTTCTAAGGTAACTTTAAATATTAATTTTTTCATTACAATATTAACGTTTTTAATATTGGCTTACAAATATAGTGACAGTGCTATTCTAAGCAGAAGAAAATTATCTTCTGTATAGAATAACACATCGTTTAGGTAGGTAGGTAGGTAGGTAGGCTATTTGAAATTCTTTTACCGGTTGTTTTGATATTTTAACAAACTGAACATTGATCGTAAAATTTTATATCACAGCTTAAGATTAATTCCATAACAAGCACAATTCTTTAATTTATGGAAATTTATTTCATCAAAAATTGTTGTAATTTTTTTCCTTTAAGACGAGAATTTTGTTCGTGATATACAGGTTAAAAATCTTCTAACCTGAAAGTTAACCTAAACTAATCTATATATGTCGAATCTTTTATACCATACTACTGATTCACGGATATTAACCAAGAACACAACACAATTACTCATATTATAGAGCATATTTTTTATTAATGATTACATGTTTTGTAGGTGTTACTGTTCACGTCCTGTGTAGTTTCATGCCTAAAGAATAAATGCATAAAAACAATAATACATTTTAACATAATTAAATATAAACAGCTGGGTAACCATGCCAGCAACATAACAAACTTGTTTATATTTATACAAAAATAATAGTAAACAACTTAATAAAGAAGAAAAGAAACATAGGGACTGCCTGCCAAAAAATAGTATAATTTCCTTCTTTGTTTTATAATCAAAATTTTACAAGTAATAACAATGTTAACAATATCAACAATAAAACATAATATATATCGTATAATTTACATATATCATACAGTATAGACAATAAAGTAACATAATTGTAATCTCCAGTTACTAGTTAACAATTAACGACCAACATAGTAACATCATGAATTGTACGTAACTTATAAAATCTTAATTGTGTATTTATCAAGCTAACAAAAGTTAGAAAGTGCATACTGCCACAATATCATAATGGAAATAAATATCTAACTTAATGTTTAGACCAAATTGCAATCACTCATAAATATACAAATAGTATGTAACAGTTATCTAATTATATAAATCATAAGTTCAAAACATATAAATTGAATCACAAAATTACATTCAATTATACAATAAATCATAAAGATTAGTTTATCTAATAGTCATAAGTAACTACATAACTCCATAAATAGTCTGATTATCTTAATATGTACCTAGCATTGCAGAAATCAAAGATTTCTTTATAATATTGTTCGTGATGCCTTATGCGTTAAGATGTATTCATTAAACAGGACAATCACAATGCCAGTGGAAATTATGTGTATATTATCTTTAATAGGCTAAACCTCTACATTGATTGTACCTAGCATTGCAAACATCTAACGTTGTTAATGAAGCCTTCTTATGCATCAAGGTATATCCATTGACGTAATGATGATGCCAATGGCAAATTATCTGTACATTACCTAAGGTGGATTAGAAAAGTGTTGATTACCTAGAATCACAATGTTGTTTGTGAAGGCTTATGCGTTAAGATGTAAAAAAGCTTGGGAGTCCAACCTCAAGCAAATGATGGGTATATACCCATAATCTTGGTATACCCAATAATTGAATGAATCCCCAATTAATTCTGCTTGTGTTTTGTGCAATTGCAATGATGCCAATTGTTATATGCGAGTACCTATTAATGAGTGTTTATATGGTGATCAAGTTAATTATGAACACTGAAATATTTTAATTTAAGTTCAGATACTGCAAGTAGTCTTCAGGTTTGATTCATCAACAGTTTACCTATAAGTTGAATATATAGTCAAGGTACATATTTCCATTGTTGCAGTAAACTATTGAACTGACCAACTTCTTGACACAAAACAACATCCAGTAATACAATTTTGTATTATGTAATTTCATTTGTTTGTACTTATTTGCTTATTTAAGATGAATACTTATGATGTAATTGTAATTTTCATATTGCTCCCCTACTCCTAGATAATATACAGACCTTGTATGACATAAAAATGTACAACATAAACATGCATACAAAATAAAACCACAAACATACACAAACCTATGTAGCCTATTGGCTACATAGGCTTTAGAGCTACGTAGCTATTTTGGTTGAATTTAGATTTAACTAAATTTATACTCTGAATCCATTTTGAGAAATAATTTCTGAAACAATGTCTTGTAATCATATTCATCGAATACATGATTCAAATAGTTTTGGGACAGTTTTTTAAGACAATTTATTACAATGTTTGTTGTGTATTTTTGAAACAGTAGCATAGTTGGTATTCAATATGTACTGTTGTCACTTCATCCACAAATGTGAATAATGAATAATCACAATCATGATTTCATTAATGCTTTATATCTTACTATTCACCAGGTAATCTGACAGTTATTTTTAATGCCTTATTAGAACATCAGAATCTGCATCGTATATCAAATGATCTTCTAAAATTTATTCATCAATTGTTTCATTGATTTATTCATCAATTTTTCCTCAGATCAGGGGCTGATATAGAGTTTAACATAGATTCAAAACAGTCTCATTATTAATTTTAATAAATGGTTATTTATATTTATTTATTTTATAAATATAATTTAACCAAACTATAATTAAACTTACAAATATAATTTAACCTACGCTCGCTAACCTTGACTAATTAACAGCAGTGTTTTGATTATTTAAATAATAAATATTTGCAATAATTACTGAATTTATTAAATAAATACTCAAAAAATTACGGTGTTAATTAGTTAAGGTTAGCGAGTGAAGCGAGCGTAGGTTACGTTTAGTTAAATTATATTTATAAAATAAATAAATATAAATAACCATTTATTAAAATTAATAAAGAGACTGTTCAATTTCCACCGAAATTCGATTGATTACTTTGTTTTTAAATAAAGCTGTAGCTGCGGTGGTGTTAATACGTAAGCACCAGAGTTAGTTTTAATTGTTACTAAATGATTCAGATGGAACTGTTTCTATGTTTACTGTAAAATTGTTAAAAGATTTAATTTTTACATTACTCTTCATCAATCATTCCATTACCTTGATTGAATGAATGAATCCAATATTAAATTAACTTCTGATACCTTTACAAGTACCTGATTTGATATTCATGGAACTATTCTTTTCATTTCATTACATTCTAAATTACCTATTTCATTCATCGGTTAATTTATTTTTTGAATTGTTTGAAGAATGTTCAAATCTTTATTAGTGTAATTTTTTATTTATATGAATTTTCATTATTACTATAAATTTCTAATTATTAAATCTTCAATTTTTATTTCCTAACATTGATTTTTCAATAATTTTAATTTATCATATACATTAAATAATGTATTAATATTCTCATCTGGAAAGAATACTGGACTATTATCTTTATGAAAGTGTACAAGAAGCTGACCAATTCAATAGTTTACTGCAACAACCTTGACTATATATTCAACTTATAGGTAAACTGTTGATGTATCAAACCTGAAGACTACTTGTAGTATCTGAACTTAAATTAAAATATTTCGGGGTGTTCATAATTAACTTGATCACCATATAAACACTTATTAATAGGTATTTGCATACAACAATTGGCATATTGCAATTGAACGGATCACAATCGGAATTAATCAGAGATTCAGTCAATTATTCTTATTATAATACAAAGTAAATTGTTAAGCATGTTACTAGTATCACCCTTTGTACCTTTTTGACTCAATTGAGCCCGTTCATTTCATTTTTGTTTATTTATCTAATGACTGAATCTTTAGAAATGACATGCGTTTGAAATGATTGATTAGAAGTAACAGGATTGTTTAATAATGTATGGTTTTCTGTGTTTATTAACATCCATTTTCCTAAAAGTATAATTGCTGCATACAATACGTAATTCTTCTGAAAACTTTTGACATGGAATTCTATAATAGCTAATCTTTGCATTAAAAGACTGATAGTACAAATAAATGAAAGAATTGTAAGTTATTATTTAAACTAGAAGTTGAGTTTTTAAATTAACAAATTTTGAAATACAACATCAGAATCTTTCCATTTATTACTTATAAGATCATCAAGATTTTCTTCCAATACATTAAATGAAAATACAGGCGATGTTAAATCTACCACACTGAATTCTCTACCTTTATCAACTTGCCATTATAATTAACAATATAGGTTGTATTTTGTTTACCCTTTTTGGATTATTTTATTACTAATTTTTAATTTCATACCTTAGCAATTATTATAGTGACACAAAACCAGTGATTATTTTTGTCTTTTGATTATTTTTTGTCTTCATTCGTTTGACTGGCTTGATGCAGCACTACAAGATTCCCTATCTAGTGGCAGTTGTATTTTGTTTTATATATTCCAAACATTGCCTCCCAGCACAATTTTTCCCATCTGCATGTCCCTCTAATATTAAAGCGACCATTCCAGAATGCGTTAATATGTGGCCATAAATCTGTCTCTACTTTTAACTACATTTGTCCAAATGCTTCTTTCTTCATCAGTTTACCACAATACCTCTTAATTTGTCACTTTATCCACCCATTTGATTTTTAACATTCTCCTATAGTACCGCATTTCAAAAGCTTCTAATTTTTCTTCTCAGGTATATCTGCATAAATATTAGTTTTATCAAAATTTATGTTATGCTAAAATATTAAGCCTTTTATTTTGAACAAAATGACAGTTAAAAGTTTTTAAAATCGGTTAACAAATAGCTTAGTTATGGCAGAAAATTGATGTTGTAATTTTGTGTGTTTTCATGTCCTCCACTTTACGTTCAATTCGATTAAATATTTGTTGTTTTTATGTATAGTTAATTCTAGTATTGTAAATTAGCATCAAATTTAGTAATATTTTTTCACAGTTATAGATGTAACAAAGAAATAAAACAACTACCTGTAATAATCTTACGTTGATTATTGTAGAAAATTAGGTGTACTTAAACAGTAAACAATTGTTGAACGTTGAAGTTCTTCAATGTTGAGTTGAATAAACAATAATATGTTTCAAATAGTCCCACAGGTATAAGTCAAAAGGGTTTAAATAAGGTGATTGGGCAGGCCAGGGACTGGCCGTCTGCGGCCTATCCATTTTTCATGAGAAGTTTCACGCAGGAAATCTGATACCGACTGACTGAAATGTGGTGGAGCTCCATTGTGGTGAAACCACATACTTCCTCTCAATTGTAGAGGTAGGTCTTCCAAAAAATGTGGAAGATTTTCGGTTAAATAAGCAGGATAATTTTCTCCATTTAAACGATTTGGTAGAATGACAGCACCCAAAACATAGTCAAAAAATACCTGCTGATATGTTCAGGGAAAATGTTTGTTGACGGCTACTCTAGAAGCTACCATGAGGATTCTTGTCACTCCAGATACGATATGGTTGTGATATTTTTGAACACCATTCCTGTTGAAGGAAGCTTCATTTTTACATTTTAACATGTTCAAAAGTAATAGTCACTGTATAAAATTATTCAAAAAAAGATTATTTAATTTGGTTCAAATTTACAATACTAGAATTAACAATAAATAAAAACAATAATTAATTTTTAATCGAATTGAACGTAAAGTGGAGGACATGAAAACAAACACAAAATTACAACAATTTTCTGCCATAACTGGGCTATTTGTTAACCGATTTAAAAAAATAAAATGTCATTTTGTTCAAAATAAAAGGCTTAATATTTTAGTAAATAACATAAATTTTGATAAAACTAAATGGCAGACAGGTGAAGAATGAAGTAGAAATTTTTCCTAAGGATATTTTTTGTTTAGTTTTACAAGTAGAATCCGAAAACTCTTTAGAAAACTCTGTATATATACACATTCAAAGTATACGTTTAAATAACTTCAAAAAATTTGATAAAATTATATACTACATACAAAAGTGTCACCCGCACGCTAATTATCCTGTATTACTAATTATCCTACCCTTAGAGCTTTATGAGCTTAATGAGAAAGTATTGTAATCGGTTCAATTTGGACATATGCGGTCTTCACCGAATTTCCGTTTTGACATCTAAGGAACCCAAAAAACTGGATGGACATATTCTGAATGTTAATGTTCGTATGTACGTGTGTTTGATGTTGGCCTTTAAATAACCTTATATCTCCAAAACTACTTGACCGATTTTGACCAAACGTGGTCAGATTAATTCTGTACAGAGCCTTTGATGCCATTACATTTTCAACTTAAAAGGTCAAGAGAGTGAGATTATAGAGCCAGGTAATTCTCAGTATCTCAAGATTTCAGTTAATTAAGGTCATATTTTTCGTAGGCACATTTCTTAAAAATTAAAATGTGACAATATTTGCAAAAAAACTTGTTGAAAAAAACGCACCCACCCCTCAAGAAATGTTCTAAGCTAGTGGCTAATTGTGCATACTGAATCAATAGTACCTTTTGTCACCATAAGAAGCGCTACTGTGGCAGTCTGCCATTTTGGATTTTCCCTTTTTTCCTGTGGTAGATTCTCTTTTCGCTCTTCCTCTTTGACCAGGAAATTAAAAATTCCACAGGGCTGCCGACCAAATTAGTTTTTATACTTTAAATTATTTAATTTAATTTAGTTAATATTTCAAAGGTTTGTCGCAACAGTTTAGCGGTAGAATTAAATAAATTAATACTGTAAAAAGTAACTCGGTCTGGCTTGAGTCTGTACCTAGTACGTTAAGCCTCGCGGCTACACCAGTCAGCCGGCTGTACAAGCGAAATTTGATTTGTTCTATGTAAGTAGTGAAATTACATTAGTGTCGACCGTCGCCGCTAGTACCGCCACACCCGCATGAATTAAATACGGTATGTGCGCGCGCTTTATTTAGAATTGAATTAAATGTTGAATTAAATAATCGAAAAATATTATATTTAAATAAAGTTGTGTGTGTGTGTGTGTGTGTGCTTCATTTTGCCAGTCGTGTTTTTTTTTACTTTTTAATATTTATCGCTTGTTATTAAGTTTTCTTATTATTATTTATTATTTTGACCATACCTGGTCAGATTAATTCTGTACAGAGCCTTTGATGCCTTTATATTTTCAACTTAAAAGGCCAAGAGAGTGAGATTGTAGAGCAAGGTAATTCTCAGTATCTCAAGAATTCGGCTAATTAAGGTCATATTTTTCTTAGGCACATTTCTTAAAAATTAAAATGTAATAATTAATACTGTTACATTAAATGAAATAATAATTACAGTCCTAAATCGAAAATTTCCACATCCTAGGGCCAAATTTTTTTTAGGTTAGGTTGAAATTTTTAAAAGTAATTTTGTAAAAATTAAATTTAGTAAAATTTATTTAAAAATCAGTGTTCAACACAAAATTTATTTGTTACATATAAGAAGTATTAATAAGAAATTATTTTTCTCTAATTTTGTGTAAAATATTACTTTGTATCTGATGATGAATAAATAAACGTGAAAAAATGTACTAGGGATGCTTTAGACAACATGTTTTAGTAATTTTTCTTCCTTAGTTTGTTACACCTGCGGTACTCTATGTCTATCGTTTTTTTGTTTTTTTCTTTTTACAAACTTACCGCAGTCGCCCGTGCGCCACCGACAGTCAGTTATGAGTAAGTTATATTGTCTTATAAATTCTAGAAGTGTTACATTTTTTATTCTTTAAAATAAATGTTATATCAATAATATGAAATTATTTAACTCGTTTAATGCTATCCAAAGACGGTGAGTTTGATAAACCTAATATAAAACGCTCCAGATGTTGCCCCGCATCACCCAAAATTGGTAAAGGTAGCAATAACAGAAAATTGTTGTGATACAGGAAAACCTAAATCTACATTTGCTGCCGTGATATTTCATTCGTTGGAAAATTCGACTGACTGAATTGTTTTTATTAAGCTCAAAAATCTATACTTTCCTTTTATCTATATCAAATTCTATTCGTTAATGAAATTTAAAAAAAAAAAAACATTTAGGTTGCAAGTCAAAATGTTTACAAGTTAGTAGTTCGTTGCGACAGATATCTCAGTATTGGCTGTAATTGTGTAGAAATAAGTTATATACTTCTTTTCTTTTTTAACGATGTGGAGGAATCCCATTTACGGGCGCCAAGGCAGTGTCGAGCTTGCTAACAGGTTCCGCATGCTAACTACCCCTCCTGGAAACCGCTTAAGGATTACTGCGATTATATTCATCAGCGAATTTAATACGGTATTTGGGAATATCCTGACGTAAAAAATAAACTATTAAATTAGTTATCAGGATGTTCATGCCTCTCTGTTCTTACATGTAGAAATAAGCGAAATAATTTCACCAAAACTTTAAATTTATTTTTAATCATTATTGAAATCGGGTCTTAGTATATAATCACCGGCAACCTTGGTTTAACTCTTGCTCAGGGATCGAAATTTGGACAAATTTGATTTTTTTTTTTCAAGTTAACCTGGGAAATAAGTTTATAGGTTTTTTTTTTAAAAAGAAACGTAACGTAACGTAAAAAGAAAAAACAATACATGTTACCCGCTTTAATCGCCATACATCTTCCCAGTTGTCTAAGTGATTAAGAGCTAGAAATAATTTACGTGGTCGTTTTCTTATTTTTTACCTAGAAGCAAAACGATGTACTTCCTCTCGAACACACTCTAATCCTAAGTACTCGTGAATTTCGTTACGATCTATGACGTCTGTTACATTCTTCCACTAAGAAGAGATTGGTGTTTTATAATTTGGAAGTTATTTTTTACGCAACTAATTTTGTTACTTATTAGAAGAATCGTTGAAGTTATATCTTTATCGTTGTAATTTATTAAATTTTCTCTTTTATAGAAAGAATTTAAAGCAAACGCAGATTTATTTACAGGACTGAAACACCTTAAGGAAAAATTTTGTGTTTTAAAAAGATGGCATTAAAAGCGACAGATAAAAAAAGAGAAAAACAAATATTTCTTTTAATTTGAATAATGTAGACGTAGCTGTATTTTAATTAATTGTTTCCCCATCTCATTTATATTATTATTTTTTTTCCATTTCCATTTGAAAATAATTAAAATCCAGATATCAGAGATGTTTAGTTAAAAATTATATAAAAAAAAAGTGTTTAGGAAGCTTGCGGGAAGAGTCGAGATCTGTTTCGATTCATCGTTTAATGAAAAGGTTTCTTTAATTTTTGAATAACTTATTTTATAAGTATTAAAAATTTTACTCTTTACTTTAAGCAGGTAATAATTTTTATTAAAATTATTTCACCGTTGAGATACTAGTATTTAATATTCAATATCGTACGCATCTAAAAACTTTTTTTAATTTTATTCCTAGCGTCTACGTTGCAACTTGTTCAACTAGTGAATAGTAAGCAACCGTCCGTGCTCCAATGAAAAGATATGTTTGATATGTAAATGAGATGTAGTCTTATACAGACTCAGGACGATCATTCCTGAGATGTGTGATTAATTGAACCCCAACCGCCAAAGTATATACAGGTATCAACTGTCTAGCATTCAAATCCGTAGAAAATCAATAAACTTTTATTAGGATTTGAACTTTCGACTTCGAAAAACAGCTTTTAAACAATTGATTTGCGAAGACGATTTTAACCGCTAGACTAGCCTGGAGGGCTAAAAATTAACAAGTAATTACACAGCATATATATTGTAAACCCTCCAGAAAAAAATATTACCGAATATTGAATACATAAAAATGAATAAAGTCGTGACTTCTCAGGTTTCAAACCTAATAAAGATGGTGAACACCGGCGGTCTTGGTGGTTGGTTTTCAATCAACCACATGTCTCACGAATGATTCGGCCCAAAGTGTCTGAGTCTGAAGAAGTCAATGCTGACATAGAAATCGATCGATGTAGATGACAATCGACATAGACGATATTAAATTTAGTATTTACTTCCTTGTACGAAGTAAAGGAAGTTGAAGTAAAGGAAATATTCATTTTGACCATCCCTCGATCCATTTTGACTAATTTTGGCGTGACGTCTGTACGTACGTACGTATGTGCGTTTGTATCTTGCATAACTTAAAAACTATTAGCCGTAGGATGTTAAAATTCTGGATTTAGGACTGTTATAACATCTACTTCTGCAACTCCCCTTTTGATTGCAATCGACTGGACCAAAAGTGTCCAAAAAATTCCAAAATCCAAAAAAGTTAGATTTTGGATTTTTTATTAACTGCATTAATAAGATCTCATTGAGAGCTATTCAACGATATATCGTGAGTGATACTTATTTTCATTGGTTCCAGAGTTATAGCCAAATAAAACTTTAATTAATGATATATTTGGATCTTGGGCAAGGCACATGATTTAAAATCCGACTTAATCGCTTTTTTTGTTTAAACTTCTTTTCTTTTTTTTAATTTATTAATAACTATTAACATTTGATTGTACAACAAATTTTACAATAAATTATAATTCAATAATAAAAAATAAATAAAATTTTATGGACTTTTCATTTTAAAAAATGTGTACATTTAATTTAAAAGGCGTAGAAGGAATTCATATGGTATCCACATAAGATTTTTTTAGTAAGAAGTCGTAAGAAAGCTACAGTTAAAATTTCGTAATGACTGATTTAGTCATTTTCGTGGCAACAAACTAGAAAGACTTATCTCTTTATATAATACCGAGTTGAAAATAACTAGTTCTACACTGTCGGGTATAACATAAACTCCTTGACCTATTAAAATAATTAAGTTCTAAAACTTTATTCTGATTAACACACTTGCATCATCAATTCCCTTAATTAACCGCTGTAAGTTTATAACTACGGCGATACTGCGGCTTAAATTTAAGTATTGCACATGAATATTATTTTCTAATTGATCGTTTTAATGAGATACTTCAAAGCTCTTTATTGCGTCTTTTTTCCATTCGATGGTTTACGGTGATATTATAGAACTCCACCGTACTAAATTTCAGTCTGGAGCTCAAATGCTAAAAGAACAATTTCATACAATTAACTTCCCCCCCCCCCTCCCACCAATGTAGCTCTTTTCACAGAAATCAAGGACAGAGATAGCTTTTCTTAACGTCGAGCTAATGTGCCCAAAAAAAATCAGTTTTGAGGCTAAAGGCAGTCGATGACTGCGGACAGCTTCGACTTGAAGCACAACACAAATCTATATAAATTACAGCATTTTTTTTACACAAAATCTTTTTTTTTCTTTACTGTATTCTATTTATTTGAGCTCAAATAAAAAGTGATGTAGACTCACATGCAATAAAAGTAAAAAATAAATTTCTCTAATCGATAATTAATTTTTTTATTAAAATAAGAAATGCATTCTAAAAATGCCTATTTTCAAGATGAGATTTAATTTTTATTTCTATAATAAAATATTCCTCAGAGGTGAGAAAATTCTACAATTATTTTAAATAGCATTAAACAATTTATGCAATTCTGATATAATTATTTTTTTTTTCTAAAGTAAAGTCAAGTAAAACATAACTCACCCAAGTTCCATTAATATATTTATATATATTTACAATAACGAAAGTCATTCAAAATGGTAAAAAATTTAATTCTGTAATATAATATTTTTTTATTTTTTTTTATTATGTAAATTTCATTATTTTATAATATTTTATTCTTACGAAAAAATGTCTCACTACTTATGCTACATAGTTGTGTAAAGGTTGGTCGACAAGGGTTCTGAATTTGTGATATTAGGAAAGATTAATATTGTTTGACACAAGATATATCCCAGCAGGTGAGGTACGAGCAATGTTTTCTCGGCTTTTACTAACGGTATTTAAGATACTGCTAGCATTCCAATTTAGGAAACATTTGAATGTATCACATCTTAGATGTATCATTTTGACCAATTATAATTTAAATAAGATAAATTATACAATTAGACTTTTTTTAAACATACAATTCACTACTTTCCCGTCTATATAGCGGTATAGCAGACCTATAGCTTTACCCATCGGGTTGGTCTAGTGGTTAACGCGTCTTCCTAAATCAGCTGATTTGGAAAGTCGAGAGTTACAGCGTTCAAGTCCTAGTAAAGCCAGTTATTTTTACACGGATTTGAATACTAGATCGTGGATACCGGTATTCTTTGGTGGTTGGGTTTCGATTAACCACACATCTCAGGAACGGTCGAACTGAGAATGTACAAGACTACACTTCATTTACACTCTTCATCCTCTGAAGAATTATCTAAACGGTAGTTACCGGAGGCTAAACAGGAAAAAGAGACCTATAGCTTTAGAAGGGAAAATATTGTAATCGATACAATTTGGGCATATGCATTTTTCACTTGATCTTGACATTTTGACACCTAAGTACCCAAAAAGCGGGATAAAATTTTCCGGAAGTTAATGTTCGTATATAGTGTGTTCGGTGTTGGCCTCTAAATCATCTTTTATCTCAGAACTACTGGACCGATTTTGATCAAACTTGATCAGATTACTTATAAAGGTAAGGAGATGAGGCTGTAAAGCCAGGTTACCCTCAATAACTCGAGATTTCGCTTAATTAAGGTCATATTTTTCTTAGGCGCATTTGTTAACGATTAAAAAATAGCAATATTTGCAAAATCACACCCTTGCCGCCAAAAACAGTTTCATTTTACATTTCATTATCACTAAATTATGGTTCAATGTTTGCTCCTGGCCATGCTTTGCAGTCGACGAGTTGATTTATAAATCTTTGTTTAATCATGATATATATATATATATATATATTAGTGAATTAAACATTAAAATTTGTTTAACTGTAGAGTTATTACAGTTAGTTGAGTTATTAAAAGTTTTGATTTTTTTCTTCACCTAATTTCACAATAATAAATTTTAATATATTCCAATACTTTATGTAAATATGAAATAAATTTTTTTATATATTTGAAAAAAGCTAAGTAACATATGCAGTTATACAGAATAAATTAGTAAAAAATATTTTTTATTGTTGATTAGCAGGAGAGAGAGGTCTCCTGAGAAGAATGGGTAGTGGTGGAGTGTTATGACATATTCTGTTGAAGCTTATATGAAGAGAAGCTATGAACGGTGTAGTAAAACAGTGGAATAGAAAAAACTGAAATGCGAGTGAGTATCGTCGTGTATTAATTTGAAAATGACGACGAGAAAGATTAATGTAAGTAAGATTTTTATTTATTATAAAAATAACCACTTTAACTGAATTAAAATTTAAACTGTAGTTCACATCAGAATTAATTTGTTTTTAAAATTACATAATATTTAATTTACTTGGTAAGTAATTTTATTAAAAAATATGACGAAGAAAAAACTTAATTACTACTAATATCTTTAGATTTTTGTTAACCGGTGAAACATTAAAATTTTCCAACTCTGCTTTTCGTGGCTTTTTAAACAATGAACTTTTGGTAATAAAGAGAACAATATAGCTGTAAAGAAATGATTATAAAAACAAAAATTATCTATCCTTTGTTTTATAAAATGCTATTTTTATTTAAAACTAAAATAGGTTTTAAATAAGAGCCATTAGAAAAACATGTTCAAAAAAGCGTTTATAAAGCGATTATTTTATTCTACTGTCAATAAATTTAAAAATCAGCCACGTGCATTTTTCTTATTGTTAAAAATACATTTTCTCCCATATTTTCACAGAAGATAAGCGTTGTAAATTTGAAAAGGTTTTTCCATTTCTACAAATATTTACGTATAAATCTGAGGAAAGCTTTTAGAAAAATACATTTAAAGTAGAATGTTAAGTAAAGATTATTTATGATGTGAAAGAGTAATGAAAAATCTGTATGCTTTCTTGAGTTATAGTAGAAAAAAGATTAAATATTTTTTAAATTTTATTTTAACAATCATCGTGTACGTAGTTTATCATTTAATAAATTAAATAGTGTAACTGAGCATAATTACTTTCCTAAAATCTATAATGGAATGATTACGTACATTAGAAAATTTCTCACAACTTCGCCTAAAGTCTTTTGACCGGTTTAATGTACCTCGATTCCTTTTTATTTTGCTCTTATTGCTTTAACATACTTGTATATTGAATCCTATATTTTCAATTAACTTCTTCATGAATTATAATCTTTGCTTGTCAATATTATATTTACACTTAACAATTCGTTCTAGAACTGAATTCCCTTAGCCCAGATGCATTAATATACAGGATATTTTGTGACCGTATTCGTCGAATATCAGGAACCGATTTACAACACCGAAATGAGCAAAAGATTCATATCGGCATAAGTCCTATTTCCTTCTGCACGCCATTTTGTGACTCATAACAAAAAAATTATTTCTCAGGAACGGGTAAATATACTTTAATTAAATTTGGCCGATCGAAGATTAGCGTCTTGTTCTATAAAATAATAAATTTTGCAAAAGTGTCACCTTCAAAAATTTCAAATTGGTGGCAATCTTAGTTTTTTAATCTTCAATATCTTTGTAATTATTTTTTTGATAAAATTTTTACTTATTACAAAATGACACCTCATTTATAAAAATCTGTTGACAAATAGTCGAGTTATTGCAGACATTTAACTCGGCGGTACGCTTTCGCACCGAGCAAACTGAAAATTTTTTATCTGTTTTTAATTCTTTTTACTAAAAATAATAAAAAATAATAATACGACTACGATTCATTCGTTCGAACGATTTATACTTCTTGATACGAACAATTTATCTAAAATTTTATTTGTCTTTTGAGGATAAAAAAGGAAAACATTGGGGTTAGAGCTTTGTTCGAAAATTACAACTCGAGCAACAGCTAAAAATGTTCAGGATTTTGATGTTTTTCGTTATAAGTTTTTGTTATGGTTAGTAATCTAAATTCATGAACGTTATTTAGTTACGATTAGCAAAAACACTTGACAAAATCATGTAATGTGATGAAACATTTCCCCCGCCTTTTTTTTGAATTCATATAATTATAAGTAGCCTATCGGGTGACGCACCGGGTTGGCTCTTTGCAAATCAGCGGATTTGGAAGTCGAGAGTTCCAGCGTTCAAGTCCTAGTAAAGGCAGTTACATTTAAACGGATTTGAATACTAAATTGTGGATACCGGCGTTCTTTGGAGGTTGGATTTCAATTAATCACACATCTCAGAAACGGTCGACCTGAGACTGTACAAGACTACACTTTACTCACACTCATACTTATCATCCTCATTTATCCTCTGAAGTAATACCTGACTGTAATTCCTGGAGGTTAACCAGCCTTTCGGGTTTGCTTCGCTCGCCTGACCGCGTGGTCGTTTAGGGATCCAGCAGGACCCCCTAAACGGCTTGTCATTGTGCCCCTAAATCGGTAACAATATGTCTATGACGTTTAACATAGTATAAATTTTAATAAGTCGATATCAATTTAGTACGTAATGTAAATACCCGCACTTTAATCTCATAAATCAACCGAATAAA
Organism: Lycorma delicatula; assembly: GCF_047948215.1. Lineage (NCBI taxonomy): Eukaryota > Metazoa > Arthropoda > Insecta > Hemiptera > Fulgoridae > Lycorma > Lycorma delicatula. Next base: position 127,345,761 of record NC_134462.1, read on the forward strand.
TATTTTAGGACGCTACTATCAATTTACTGAAGATAAGTAAAATATAAAATGTTTCCGTTAAATCTTACGATATACATTAGGTGGAAGCAAGGGGTTAAATGTAATTTCCGGGAAAATAGAGAAGTTGTAATACAGTTAGGGAGCTGGCAGAAAAGTAATATGTTGAGTTAAAAGAACCAATAATATTAAAGTAATTACAATTTATTTAGAGTTTAATATAGTATATATTAGTAATAGGCTAAATTAATATTACTTACAATTTTGTTTAAATGATGTATTTTTATTTATTAATTGAATTATCTATAAGTATAAACTATAAGATCAATTACATTGATTAAACAATAAAAACGGCAGAGCTAAACCAAAATCTCGAAATAATTTATTTTTTTTTTATGATTCTGATATTATTAATATGATGATTATTATTATTATTAATATGAGTCACTCATATTATGAGTGACTCGGTAATATATATATATATATACTCCCGTTTCCGTACTTTTACTATTTTTTTTAATTCTTTAAACCATTCGGATAATAACAGAAATTGTACTAACTTAATCGTTAATCGTAAATTTTACCTCAGTAAGAGATTCTACGATTTTTTAGATTATCCTAATAAAAAATTAATAAATATGAATTCTCACAGTTTTCTTAGGAATGTACAAACATTTTATAAAGAAAAAATCAACTTTTTAACGTCAAAAGTTTTTACCCGTTTTTCAAAGAAAGGAGAAATTGAGTTCTATATGTTTTGAGGTTCACTAAAAAAATATAATCTGTGTGTTGTATTTTCCGTGTCATTAAAAATATAATTTTACATAAATATAGCCTCAAATCATAAAAAAAATAATAAATATACGCTGTAATATAAAGTTTATGAATATGAACAACAATATTCATAGTTTAAAATATCCGTCTTCAGAAATCCGTGCATATAAATATATATTTATTACGACTCAATATCTGTTAATTTACTTAATTTACTCAATATCACTTAATTTCAGTGAACGACTGACTGAATTAGGCACTATATGCATGTGCAAGCAAACTGACCAACTTGGGCCAGCGCAAACCTTCATGCTGTGTTACATCGGCGCGCGCAACTTCCATAACTTGCTGAAAATACCCTCTGATCAGTTTCTCCAAACGCGCCAAAATGCACACAGCACTCTGCGCGACGTAAAATATTTCCGGTGGCTTTATGACCCAGGGATCCCAAAAAAGTAGTGAGTGGGGGATAATGTTCCTAAGTACGTACGTGCGTGTACTGACGCGTTTGAGTTTTAGTAACTTGTGAATGGATTTTGATAAAACCTGGCACTAAGAGGCTCATGGATATTAGGCAAAATTTTGGTAACAGTTTGGGACCGATATCTCCAGGGGATGAGATAGATAGTGTCTTTGGAGTCAATTTTCTCAAAATTTTGAGTACATGCCTGACTTTATATTAGGCCCAGTAAATGCGTACGTGCTTATCCTACCGTTTAAAAATGTTGCTCCCCAAATTCTCCCTCTTATCCCGGAAATCGACAAAATTATCTTTTCATTTATCGCACATTTTTGAACGAATTTTTTTCTTTTCATCTTCATAAGTATAGTAATAGTACAAGTGTTGTAAGTGACCAAAAAACCTTTGGAGGCAATATTGTTGGTGGGGGAATCGATGAAAGTTTAAAGATATAAGATATCAAAATTTGGAGTATTTAAAAAAATTAATATTACGATAATAAAAATCATCATTATTCACCCCCACCCCTAAAAAAGAAATGTTAGATAACTTTAAGTCGTACATTTTTCAGTGGAATTTTTTTATTTCTTCCATATAACGTAGTAAATGAAAACAAATCAAAAAATATTTCTGAGAGGTGATTTGGTGCGGGAGAGCAGAAAATGTAATAAAAATACTGATTTTTTAAATTTTTCTTCAATTATTATTTTTGCACTGTATAAGAATAAGTATCCAGAATCAGGAAAGTATTAAAACAGCTTTACACCGGTCACAACTTCAGATGCATTCTCAAGAACAACAAACAAAAAATACCAGGTTTACCTAGGAAACGTCAGGAATGAAGCGGTTTCCTGTTTCCTTCGTTAAACTGAATACAGTGCTGTAATTCTGCCTTGAAGTAAAATTCTGGCGATATTCAGCTTTACAAATGACATTTCTCCTTTCTCACTATGATCGCGGATGTAGTAATAAACATCATTACCATCAGAAAAATTATTACTTGAATTTCGGTTCTTGAACTTCATTTGTTTTAAATGCGTTCAATTTCACAAGAAATACTATAAATAGATTATAAAAATATTTAAAAATCTAAAATATTCTGTAATTTACTGTAATCGCAACTAAAAGTAATCAAATGCAATAAAATCCACGACTGTAAAGGTTTTTTCTTGATTATAAAATTTATTTTTCCTTTTTCAATATTTATTTTATATAAATATATATTCGAATATAACAAAAAATAAAAGTAGTTTGTAAAAAAATATTCAAAATTTATTTATTTATTCCACAATTTCTTTTCTGCTTATGTAATTATTATTAATAAAGTTAACAAAGATTCATTCCAGCGTAACAGTATTTACAGTTATTACTCAAAAGTGATACCGAGAAGAAGTTGTTACGCGTTTTAATCTTTGTGCTCATAAACAAAAATTAGATTATGCTGACAAAAAAAAAATCGTAATTAAATAAAAACATATTTATATACATCAATAATAAGCTCTGTACCGATTTATACATCAGCACTAAAACGAAGTTACAAAAAGAACAGCGATAAAAACCATAAATCCAATTGTAAAACAGATGGAACTGAATTAAACAGCATACAGCACACATCGTAGAAAAACAATCGTAAATAAATATTATTTACTAAATTACTTCAAAAACGTTTTCTCCCCGTTCGTGCCTTCAAAAAACTATTTTTATTTACTTATGAATCTTTTGATTTTTTTAAATGAAATTTAGTAATTAATTAAATAATCTGGGACTTATATATTATTTATACTAATAATTTATTTATGTAAATAAATATTATTTACTAAATTACTTCAAAAACGTTTTCTCCCCGTTCGTGCCTTCAAAAAACTATTTTTATTTACTTATGAATCTTTTGATTTTTTAAATGAAATTTAGTAATTAATTAAATAATCTGGGACTTATATATTATTTATACTAATAATTTATTTATGTAAATAAATATTATTTACTAAATTACTTCAAAAACGTTTTCTCCCCGTTCGTGCCTTCAAAAAACTATTTTTATTTACTTATGAATCTTTTGATTTTTTTAAATGAAATTTAGTAATTAATTAAATAATCTGGGACTTATATATTATTTATACTAATAATTTATTTATGTAAATAAATATTATTTACTAAATTACTTCAAAAACGTTTTCTCCCCGTTCGTGCCTTCAAAAAACTATTTTTATTTACTTATGAATCTTTTGATTTTTTTAAATGAAATTTAGTAATTAATTAAATAATCTGGGACTTATATATTATTTATACTAATAATTTATTTATGTAAATAAATATTATTTACTAAATTACTTCAAAAACGTTTTCTCCCCGTTCGTGCCTTCAAAAAACTATTTTAATTTACTTATGAATCTTTTGATTTTTTTAAATGAAATTTAGTAATTAATTAAATAATCTGGGACTTATATATTATTTATACTAATAATTTATTTATGTAAATAAATATTATTTACTAAATTACTTCAAAAACGTTTTCTCCCCGTTCGTGCCTTCAAAAAACTATTTTAATTTACTTATGAATCTTTTGATTTTTTTAAATGAAATTTAGTAATTAATTAAATAATCTGGGACTTATATATTATTTATACTAATAATTTATTTATGTAAATAAATATTATTTACTAAATTACTTCAAAAAAGTTTTCTCCCCGTTCGTGCCTTCAAAAAACTATTTTTATTTACTTATGAATCTTTTGATTTTTTTAAATGAAATTTAGTAATTAATTAAATAATGTGGGACTTATATATTATTTATACTAATAATTTATTTATGTAAATAAATATTATTTACTAAATTACTTCAAAAACGTTTTCTCCCCGTTCGTGCCTTCAAAAAACTATTTTTATTTACTTATGAATCTTTTGATTTTTTTAAATGAAATTTAGTAATTAATTAAATAATCTGGGACTTATATATTATTTATACTAATAATTTATTTATTTAAATAAATATTATTTACTAAATTACTTCAAAAACGTTTTCTCCCCGTTCGTGCCTTCAAAAAACTATTTTAATTTACTTATGAATCTTTTGATTTTTTTTAATGAAATTTAGTAATTAATTAAATAATCTGGGACTTATATATTATTTATACTAATAATTTATTTATGTAAATAAATATTATTTACTAAATTACTTCAAAAACGTTTTCTCCCCGTTCGTGCCTTCAAAAAACTATTTTTATTTACTTATGAATCTTTTGATTTTTTTAAATGAAATTTAGTAATTAATTAAATAATCTGGGACTTATATATTATTTATACTAATAATTTATTTATGTAAATAAATATTATTTACTAAATTACTTCAAAAACGTTTTCTCCCCGTTCGTGCCTTCAAAAAACTATTTTTATTTACTTATGAATCTTTTGATTTTGTTAAATGAAATTTAGTAATTAATTAAATAATCTGGGACTTATATATTATTTATACTAATAATTTACTTATGTAAATAAATATTATTTACTAAATTACTTCAAAAACGTTTTCTCCCCGTTCGTGCCTTCAAAAAACTATTTTTATTTACTTATGAATCTTTTGATTTTTTTAAATGAAATTTAGTAATTAATTAAATAATCTGGGACTTATATATTATTTATACTAATAATTTATTTATGTAAATAAATATTATTTACTAAATTACTTCAAAAACGTTTTCTCCCCGTTCGTGCCTTCAAAAAACTATTTTTATTTACTTATGAATCTTTTGATTTTTTTAAATGAAATTTAGTAATTAATTAAATAATCTGTGACTTATATATTATTTATACTAATAATTTATTTATGTAAATAAATATTATTTACTAAATTACTTCAAAAACGTTTTCTCCCCGTTCGTGCCTTCAAAAAACTATTTTTATTTACTTATGAATCTTTTGATTTTTTTAAATGAAATTTAGTAATTAATTAAATAATCTGGGACTTATATATTATTTATACTAATAATTTATTTATGTAAATAAATATTATTTACTAAATTACTTCAAAAACGTTTTCTCCCCGTTCGTGCCTTCAAAAAACTATTTTTATTTACTTATGAATCTTTTGATTTTTTTAAATGAAATTTAGTAATTAATTAAATAATCTGGGACTTATATATTATTTATACTAATAATTTATTTATGTAAATAAATATTATTTACTAAATTACTTCAAAAACGTTTTCTCCCCGTTCGTGCCTTCAAAAAACTATTTTTATTTACTTATGAATCTTTTGATTTTTTTAAATGAAATTTAGTAATTAATTAAATAATCTGGGACTTATATATTATTTATACTAATAATTTATTTATGTAAATAAATATTATTTACTAAATTACTTCAAAAACGTTTTCTCCCCGTTCGTGCCTTCAAAAAACTATTTTTATTTACTTATGAATCTTTTGATTTTTTTAAATGAAATTTAGTAATTAATTAAATAATCTGGGACTTATATATTATTTATACTAATAATTTATTTATGTAAATAAATATTATTTACTAAATTACTTCAAAAACGTTTTCTCCCCGTTCGTGCCTTCAAAAAACTATTTTTATTTACTTATGAATCTTTTGATTTTTTTAAATGAAATTTAGTAATTAATTAAATAATCTGGGACTTATATATTATTTATACTAATAATTTATTTATGTAAATAAATATTATTTACTAAATTACTTCAAAAACGTTTCTCCCCGTTTCGTGCCTTCAAAAAACTATTTTTATTTACTTATGAATCTTTTGATTTTTTTAAATGAAATTTAGTAATTAATTAAATAATCTGGGACTTATATATTATTTATACTAATAATTTATTTATGTAAATAAATATTATTTACTAAATTACATCAAAAACGTTTTCTCCCCGTTCGTGCCTTCAAAAAACTATTTTTATTTACTTATGAATCTTTAGATTTTTTAAATGAAATTTAGTAATTAAATAAATAATCTGGGACTTATTATTATTTATACTAATAATTTATTTATGTAAATAAATATTATTTACTAAATTACT